>NW_026111306.1:287500-470000 GCF_024679095.1 Eriocheir sinensis | reverse complement strand
CTTCGTCGTCTTCTTCTTCGTTGTCTTTTTCGTCTTCTTCGTTTTCTTCCTCGTCTTTTTTTTTTTTTTTTTTGCTCTGGTCGAGTTGGTTTGTATTTTTTTGTTTTATCTTTTTTTTTCGATTTTTTTGCTCTGGTCGAGTTGGTTTGTATTTTTTTGTTTTATCTTTTTTTTTTCGATTTTTTGCTCTGGTCGAGTTGGTTTGTATTTTTTTGTATTATCTTTTTTTTTTTTTGGATTTTTTCTCTGGTAGTTGGTTTGTATTTTTTTGTTTTATATATATATTTTTTCTCTGGTAGAGTTGGTTTGTATTTTTTTGTTTTATCTTTTTTTTTGGGGGATTTTTTCGCTAACGCTCCTCCCGGTACCACGAGGCGATCAGGGATGCCGCTCGCCCCCCTGGCTGAGCAAAGCGACCCCCGAGGCTCTTGGTTCCGGTGATTGGGTGGACCATTCCTCTCTCTGGTATTTACACATAGGGCTCGATTCAACACATCACCTCGGATTCCAGTAAGCCGTTTTGGGGACCTTGGAGTTGACATTGCACCCCCCCGAGTCTAGAGCTGGTTGACCGCGCGGCCCGTGACGACACACACAGAATGATGGTGATGCCGCACAATGTGGAACGTTTCTCTCTCTCTCACAATGCCTTGTCATTACCTTTCATAACCCGACCGGCTTGCGTCACTGGACAATGTAGATAAATTATATTTCATTCAAGTTGTTAAATGAGTTTCACACGATCAGTATGTGAGATAATAAAAACACATTCATTAAAATAACTCGTTATCTCTCGACCTGTTGTTTGTTCCTGGTTGAGAGTATGCATAAGAACAATAATTAGGATTGTACAACACAATTATCTTCATATTTTATTGCGTAAAGTCAGGGAAACCACCGCTTATTTTGTCCTTGCCATGATTTTGATCAGGTTTTATTACGTAGTTCAAATATTAGACTTTGCTCTTACACACACACACACACACACACACACACACACACGTCTATATAGTAGGTTTGTTGTTCTCGTCCACTTCAATACTCGCTAACCACTTTTTTACACTCCCTCGTTGAACTTAAACGTTTCCAGCAAGTGCCCTTTGCCGTGGGTCTTAATTCCATTTTAGTAATAATAATCAGTGAATATCCCTTCTGGCAGTCCCTTCTACCAATTCTAAAAGCAAACCCATCTCACCGAGCAGTCAACGCCTTTAAAACGAATGCGAATTCAATTAATAAAAGGTGTCTGTATTAATAATCATCATCCCTTGAATAATTTCCACTGATTCCTCCCTGCACTTTAGAACAAACACGTCAGCTCTATAATGGTTGAGCCAGAACCTAGTCAAACTGCAGGTACATAGGATCTGGTCAGTGTTACATACCGGTTCAATAAATCATCTGCGCTTGTGTTGCTTACGGTTTTAGAAATAATGTAGCACTCCGTTGGTGCGGTTGAGAGCCACTGTGCAATGGATCCTGGGTCGAGGGTTGAAACTTGAATCCAAACAAACGCCTCATGACCATCTTTTTACACTTAATTTTCCGGAGCAAAATGATGATATATAACGACATTCCTTCATATTAGTCACAGTTTTTTTTTTTTTTTTAATCTTTTCTGGTTACAAGTGTGGCTGTTAGTGCTTCTGTCTCCTTTGCTTCATCTATAACCTGCTCATGACTTAACCCAATTGTAAATACTGATTCCATGTTGATGTTTTAAAATTTTCTACCGCCTGTTTCACCTCACCGTCTTCATCATCTTTAAGCCCTATGTTCACTTTACTTTCCCTTTTCTCCCAACACCCTTCACCCACACAGAGTAAAAGTGTTATGAAGCTTCTTAGTGGAGGGATAACGTGTTGAGTTAAAAAAAATCGAGAAAATTTATCTTTGAGGTGAATCGTTAAGGTAATGCTGGAAGTGTTGTGTCCTCGGCGGCTATACGAACAGTGGTTAAATATGCTCTCTGAACACACTCACACATGCCACTCTGAACACATTTACACATGCCACTGTTTTCACCTCCACAGTATTTATTAGCGGCTAACTACCTCTATTCGGCGTTGATTTAATGGCAATCCGATCCTCGTTAAGCGGGAATTCATAAGCACCGATCGTCCCCTGCAGCCACATCGGTCACCATTAAAAATCGC
Organism: Eriocheir sinensis; assembly: GCF_024679095.1. Lineage (NCBI taxonomy): Eukaryota > Metazoa > Arthropoda > Malacostraca > Decapoda > Varunidae > Eriocheir > Eriocheir sinensis. The sequence goes on along the minus strand of NW_026111306.1, from coordinate 467,844 downwards.
TCGTTGTTTTATCCCGTCGGTTATCTCGGTGATGCAAAGGTCCTGTCAATCCTGTCACAATAATTGGTGTGAATCCGTCAGCGTGATGCTCGTTTGACTTTTGATGAGATTTATTGTTGTTATTATAAAAGTCGAGTATCAGCGGACCAAGACAAAACAAAGAAACAAAGAAACAAACCAAGAGCAAATAGACAGATCAGTAAACAAGCAAATTCTCTCTCTCTCTCTCTCTCTCTCTCTCTCTCCATACTGTAGTCTTTCTGAGTAAAAAAAAAAAAAGAAAATCATACTGTAGGCGTGTTCACATACTTTTCACAACTTTATTTTTCTTCATTTTCTCCTTTCGTTGACGCAATAAAAAAAAAAAAAAATTCCTTATGGCTCTTCCACTGTCGACTCGCGGCCGTCGATTGACACTGCCAACTTGATAATAGGGGAACCGGTTTCCAACAAGGGATAGCTATGTTATGTGTGTGTGTGTGTGTGTGTGTGTGTGTGTGTGTGTGTGTGTGTGTGCTGGTGCTGTGTTATGCTATATATGGTCAGGCTGGGGAAGTTGCAAAGTGATTGTGCTGTGCCGGTCCTGGTTAGCATTCATGGCTATGTTAAGCAGCAGCCTTCTTCGTCCAGTGACCCTCGGATGGCAACCTGACCTATCCCTTGCAGTAGACGTTGAGATCGTAAAAATGTGAGGTGAGTGGCCCCGGAGCAGCAGTCGTGTTCAAGTCTCTCGTTGTGGGACGTCGGGAAGATTTTACTAATAAATGTTCTGCTTTCGTTATCATCTGGCGTAGCATTGAGGACACCGTTGCATCGGTCCTCTTTGAATCGACTTTGGCACTGTAGAAAAAAAATGTTGCAAGCCGGCTGTGGGTTCGGAGTGACCCGATGATATGACACGCTCAGCCATTCTTCGCTCCGTGTACCCGAGTGGACGGTAAACAAAAATATAAGCGTGTGTCGAGTATTCAAAGATATCAGGAGATCAGAAAAAAAACGGAAAAAAATATATAAACGTTCAGAGGTATTGATGTATGTTCTTTAAAAGTGACGCACTCAATGGTATATACAATAAAAAAATGTATAAGTCCCTCCCCCTCCCACACACACACACTTACTGATGAGAACAAAAGGAGCTAAACATCCACCCAGCATCATTCAGACACATTCAAAACACTTACACGCCTGACACTGTTCCCCAAGTCGACAACAATGTCCAAGTCCGGTTGTAAGGCACTTCTGGTGGCGTAATAAGATGGAAATGAAAGAGGAGACAGGATTCTTAGGGCCAATTCGCCACTACCATAAAAATAAGCCAGAAGAAGCAGCGTGTTTAGAAATGTGGTGAGACTATTGATAGATTTTGTATCCGCAGCTTAAAGACACCACCACCAGAATAACAACAACTACACCTACTCCTAAAATATCGACTACTACTACTACTGCTACTACTACTACTACTACTAATAATAATAATACTGCTACTACTACTACTACTGCTATTACTGCTACTACCACTACTACTACAACTACTACTACTGCTACTACTACTACTATTACCTCCACCATCACCACCACTACTACTACTCCTACTCCGCCTGGCCACTCTTCGTGTATCTGAAGATAAAATCATATATGCTCGAGCTTTCAGAGGAATTAAAGCAATAAAAATGACGGTCCATAATATATAAAGGCCTTCACTGCTTACGGTTTGTCGCTACACCCTTGGCATTGGGACATGGGATTATCGAGCCCGTCAGGAAAGTGCAGGTATTCCGTGTGGGCTGCAGGGCAAGTATATATTCTAACGCCCAAAAGGTGTCCACGGGTCGCGTCGTGCAACAAGCCATAAAACATAACCCACCTCAATAAAAACACGCAGCTTGCTTTACCTTGCTGCAGGGTTACGCCGCGTCGCCGCCCATAGTATGATGCCCCCCTATGAAGGCCTCGCCCGGCGCCTCAGAGCGGGTTTTTTGTGTGTTTTCTTGTCCGTGTTGCTGTTTTCATTGTCGCCATCCTTGTCTCGAATCTCCCACGTTAAGTATGAAGCTTTACACATGTTTCAGCTATTACGGAGACATGAGTTTCTTAGAAACAACAAGATTTATGTCTGTAATAGTGTATGAAGTCATGTCCGTGGAAAAAAATAAAAATTTACACACATATATAGTTCATGAAGTCGTGTCCATGTAAAAAAGAAAAAAAACATTACACACACACATACACACACACACACACACACACACACACACACACACACACACACACACACACACACACACACACACACACACACACACACACCGCCCTCATAACAGTCTGTACAATCAGTTCAAGATTTATGGCCCTTACTTAACCTTTCCTCCTGCTTCCCCCGCCCATGACTGTGTACTCGCGGGAGCTTGTACTGTTTTTATATACATGTTTTTTTTTCACTTCGTTTGTATCCGCCCGCGGCTTTCACAACTAATCTGTTTCTAAGGCGAGTTATGTTTTATGGTTTTATTTTACGACGCGACCTCTGGAGACCTTTTGGGCGTTAGACTAGATAAACAATTTTGAACACAGTGACGGGGCCTTTGATGCTGTATTTCAGCTTTCACGTGTCGCTTGTTGACTTATACACAGACTTCAAAATCAAGACAGGTGTATTGTACAGGGGTAAATACTGCCTTAAAACAAATAATTAGCGTTGTAACCCCTCAATTAGATGTGTTTTTTACGAATGAATGCACGTTACTTGTATATATAGTGGACTACCATAATGAACATACAAATATATCATGAACTTGAGGAAAAGCATAAACAAACGAGAGGGCATGACTAGTGAGCTTTATTATAATCAACCTGCCGGAGTTTGGATATCATTACTACGCGCCTTCTTGTTCACTCCTTCGTTCGAACAGAGAGAACGTTTATTTTTGTTTTCAGTAAGTGATGTCCAGATTTCCTTGTCTCCTATTTGCTATTAACGAAGAAGTGTTTTTTTTCATTGAGGTAAGTATCTGGAATCGCTACTAGGGAAACAATTGCGTGGCTTTACTTCCATTATCATTATACTTTAACCCCTCCTCCCCGTCCCTCTCCCCGCCCCTACAAGTAAGAGAAGCGGGAAGATGGTGGTGATGATGCTAGTGATGATGAATGGTTATAATAGCAAGCAAGATTTATAATAATTGATAAGAAAGATAATTGCAAGTCTACCGGCGCTATAGGCGTAGACGTAAAAACAAACGAACAAACAAGAAAAAAGAATCCTCCACTTGTGATAATGAACTTCCTATTTAATTCCTGCACTCCGTCACATCACCTTAACCAATCCTTCAATAGTAATAGCAAAAACAAAGGAGCAAAGACTTATAACTAACTCTGGGGAGAAAACAAACAAAAAAATAATCCTCCACTTGTAATCCTGAACTTCCCACATAACTTCTGCACTCCGTCACATCTCCTTAATCCGAACCAATCCCTTCACTAATAACAGCAAAAACAAAGGAGCAAGAAAAACAAGAAATCAAACTAACTTCGGGTCCGTCCGTAACTTCCCATTTTTCCGGCTTAAAACTTTATATTCGTCGCTCATCATCCGCAGCAAACTTTACGTGGCCTTCGAGGCGGCGAGAAAAGGATGCCACGGAGCGCCTAATGAGTAAAGTGTGGCCCTGATTGCGATAAATGTGGCGGAAACCTTCGCTAAGTGGAGGCGCGGGAGGCGAGTCGAGGCTGCAGACGGACGGGATGTATGTATGTATGTATGTATGTATGTAAGTATGCATGTATGTGGTGTCTGAGGTGGGGGAAGTAGGGGGGGGGGGCGTATGTGTTTGTGGGTGTGAATGGGATGTATGTATGTATGTATGTATGTATGTGGTCTGAGGAGGAGAGGGGAAGCGAGGGGGAGTGTGTGAGGTCTGTATTTGTAAGTATGTATGAATGTATGCAGCGTGAGGGGGAGAGGGGGCGTGTGTCATTTACTGTGTCTTTGTGTGTGTTCGTATGTATGTATGTAGTGTTTGAGAGAGAGAGAGAGAGAGAGAGAGAGAGAGAGAGAGAGAGATGTACATAGATTTACATAGAAAATCAGACCACACAGACCCCATGGTCCAGACTTGGTGGTCTGTCCTTAAACCTAAGTGATTTTACATTAATCAGAAGACTCCAAAACGTTGCATTTCTACTCTAGTTGATATTAAGTTGAAGGAAGTGACGGTCGAGCTTATTTTGAAGGAGTCAATCGTGTTACGCTGGACCACTGACGGTGGAAGCTTATTCCATTCTCGCACTACAACGTTGGTGAAGAAAAATTTGGTGCAGTCTGAATTTACTTGTCTACATCTGAGTTTTACGCCATTGTTCCTCGTGCGCAAAGTGTCATCGATCATAAACAATGTTGATCTGTCTACATTCGTGAAACCATTAAGTATTTTAAAACATTCGATCAGTTTTCCTCGGAGGCGACGTTTCTCAAGAGAACATGTTAAGGGTAGAAAGCCTTTCTTCGTAGGATTTGTTGCGCAAGGAAGGGATCATTTTCGTTGCCCGACGCTGAACACCTTCTAATTTAGCAATATCCTTTGCATGGTGGGGAGACCAAAACTGTACCGCATATTCCAAGTGGGGTCTGACTAAACTGTTGTAGAGCGGGAGTATTACATCTTTATTCTTGAATACAAAGTTTCTTTTAATGAAGCCCAACATTCTGTTCGCTTTATTTGCTGCATCGATGCATTGCTGTGAGAATTTGAGGTTTGACGCGATTTTGACCCACAAGTCTTTGACGCATTGAACGCTTTTGAGTTTAACGCCGCGCATTTCGTATTCAAACTTCTTATTCCTCGTTCCAACTTGAAGGACCTGGCACTTGTCTACGTTAAAGGGCATCTCCCATCTATCCGACCAAGCTGAAATTTTGTGCAAATCCTCTTGGAGGCTTTGCCTGTCTTCGTCAGTGAGAACGGAGTTGCCAATCTTTGTGTCGTCTGCAAATTTACTAATGCGGTTATTGAGTCCAACATCCACGTCGTTGATGTAAATAATGAAGAGCACTGGGCCAAGGACCGAGCCCTGAGGGACGCCACTAGTGACAGGCGCCCACTCTGAGTTAAATCCGTCAATCACTACTCTTTGTTGTCTGTTGCTCAACCAATTCGCGATCCATTGGTTTACTTGACCGTCAATACCTATTTGCTTTAATTTTTAAAGTAATTTATGATGCGGGACTTTATCAAATGCTTTCTGGAAATCAAGATAGACTACGTCCAGTGATTTGGTTACGTCATAAACAGTGAAGAGGTCGTTATAAAAGGTTAATAGGTTTGATAGGCAGGATCTTTTGTTTCGGAAGCCATGTTGTGAGTCCCCAATCAATGAGTGGCTTTCAAGGTAATTCACAATTTTGTCTCTAATTATGCCCTCAAGTAGCTTACCTACAACCGAAGTTAGACTAATGGGCCTGTAATTACCTGGTACTTTTTTATCTCCTTTCTTGAAAATCGGTGTCACGTTAGCCTTTTTCCAATCTGAAGGGACGATGCCTTGTCGCAAGGACATATTGAATACGGTTGTGAGGGAGGAGAGTATTTCGCTCTTTGTTTCTTTCAGCAGAGTTGGATATACTTTGTCAGGTCCAGGACTTTTATTTGTTTTAAGTGAATGGAGAGCTTTAAGGACTTCATCAGTTGTTATTTCAAAATTAGGCAATGCATGCTCGAGATTTACAATAGTACTGGTGTTGGTGGTAGCGAGAGGAAGACTGTTAGTATTAAACACCGAGGAAAAGTAATTGTTTAAGAGGTTTGCAATGTGTTGGCTGTCAGTCACTAGTGCACCGTCGCTGTTTGTTAGAGGTCCAATACCACTTTTGATCGCCTTTCTGTTGTTTATGTAACTGAAGAAAGATTTCGGATTATTTTTACAGTTGGCTGCAATATTTTCTTCGTATCTACGCTTTGCCTGACCTACTAGTCTTTTTACTCGTCGCCTGGCATCATTATAAAGTCTAATGTTTTCGGGCGTGCTTTGTTCTTTCTTTAACCTGTAAAACAATTTTCTCTCATTGACTGATTGTTTAATTTCGCTATTAAACCACGGTGGGCTTTTATTAGTGTTAATTCGCTTCTCGCACAAGGGGACGAATGTGTTCTGCTGAGTGAGTAAGTGATTTTAAGGCAGCCAGGCTTCCTCTACGTTGCCGTCATCTGATAGTTGTATTTCTGTTATTTTTTGTCGGATTTCTACGAAGTTAGCTCTTTTGAAATTGGGCACCTTTACTTTATTTTCAGTCACTGATGATTGAGCTTTAATGTCGACGCGCACTAATTTATGATCGCAAGAACCGAGGTGTTCTCCTACCGTGACACTACTGATTAGGTTATCTTGGGTCGTTATAACAAGGTCGAGTATATTATTTTGTCGAGTTGGCTCAGAAACCATTTGGCTTAGATAATTTTCTTCTATAAATTCGATCATTCTATGTGACTCGCCTTCTGTACCTGACAGTGTCGCCCAGTCGATATGGGGGAGGTTAAAGTATCCTAATATCAGTGAGTCGCTGTTATTAAGTGATTGCCTTAAGACGCTGTACATTTCAAGGTCGTCATCGAGTGATTGCCCGGGAGGTCTGTAGGTGACAGATATTTAAGTTGACTTTTGCAATGTTTACTCGCACGCACAAATGTTCAACGTTACTGTTTCCCGGTGTTTTGTCAGTGGGTTGCAAATAGCTTTTGACATAAAGGGCGACGCCACCGCCTCTACGGTTTACACGATCTTTGTTGAAGAGTCTGTAGCCATCTATGTTGTATTCGGAACTTAAATCAATATTTGTGGTGTCGATAAATGTTTCGGTTATAGCAATTACGTCAAAATTTTCTGTTAAAGCAAGACATCTCAGTTCATCAAATTTGTTTCTTAGGCTACGCGCATTGAAACTAAGGATTTTTAAGTTATCTAGAGTCTTAGTAATAGAGGTGGTGGTACTTGCGGGATCACGGTTACGGGTTTGTCGCGATGCACGGCGTCTATTTACACGGGTGGGGTGGAGGGACGTGGCCGTGACTCGTTTTTTGTTCGGATGACACGCACTGCTTCGTTGAGGAGCCTTCCGAGTCTGGCTACCCCGATGGGAGAAAGGTGCAATCCGTCCCTGTGGAAGAGCTCACTTTGTCCATAGAAATTGTCCCATGCGTTTAGGAACTCCACGTCAAGCTCCCTACAAAGAGTCTGTAAGCGAGAGAGAGAGAGAGAGAGAGAGAGAGAGAGAGAGAGAGAGAGAGAGAGAGAGAGGACAAAACCTCTTAACACATGGAAATTATTCTATCTCCTATTAATTTGTATCTCGCTTTATCTGCCTGGGATGGTCTTGGGGAAGATCCGGGGAAGGGGGGTGGAGGGTCCGGGGAGGGGGTGGGGAGGGGTGAGGTTGTGGGGTTAACTTTTCCCCTTCACCCTGGCCATGCTCTCGTCCCTCCCTGGCCACCCTGTTCCGCCCACGCCGTTTAAGGGATGGCTGGAGAGATGCGCCTAAGGCCTTATTCCTGTTCTCCGTAATAGCTTCCCCCTCCACTGAACCTCAACAGGATGAGAAGGCACGTCCTCTCTCCTCGCGTTATGTGGATGCCAAAGTAAAATGTTCCAGTAGAGTTCAAAGTTTATACCGTCCACGTGTGTTAGAAGGGAAATGTTTTAATAAAGACCAGAGTTTACTGTGTCAGAGAAGGGAGAGAAAAGGAAGTAAAGAACGGCAGACAATTTTCCTCTTTTATATAGACCTACAATGCTCCTTTTATATAAATCAACAATGCTCTTTTTATATAGACCTACAACGCTCCATTTCATAGACCTACAGTTCCTCTCCACGGCTTTCACGGGACTAACTTTGTTATGGACCCGTAACACTCACACTATGATGAAAGCAAGAACGACTACAGATAACGATAGGTCGTGTTTTAGTTTTGGTATAGTTGGTAAGAACGTATGGCAGCTATAGCTAACGGTATGTCGTAGGCGCATAAAAAAAAAATCTTCATCGTGTCACAGCCTGAAAATAAAAGATACAATATAGACTAGAGTGTAACGGTAGTACACCTTGTCCCATTAAAAGAAATCCAACTTCTAAATCTTCGCCTTATGGGTCACGTCTTCTTTTCATCGATAGTAATTCCCTCGTCCACAAACTCCAGAAAAAATGCCAGATTCACTCGTAAACTTAATATGATCCAGGAAAAGTCGGTCAACTACAAACAAAAAAATTTAAGTAATATTTTAGTAAAGAACATTCAGAGAGTATTTAAAGAGAATCAGGAATAAGAAAAGGAACTGGACAGGCCGTGTAATACGCAAAAATGCCAACAGATGGACAGGGAAAGTGACAGCGTTGGAACCCAGACGTAGAAATTAGGGCAGACCAAAGACCACGAGAGATTACATTAAGAACATTTGCTTGAGCAGGATGAAGTACACTAACATCAGATAGAGGTAGAGAACGTTTGGGAAAGTCGAACAGTTAACTAATAATGCCTGAAGAAGATGATGGCGATGATGATGACGTCAGTGTGCATGTGGAAAGGCTGACGTGAGGTGGTGCTCCAGGGCGCTCCTCACCACATAGCCAAGATACGGGCATATTATAGATCTTGGATAGGGTGTCATAAAGATGATCTCGCGTGTCCTCCGCCTCGACACGACTCCGCCCTCCTTTCTGCCGAGTCCCACCCATACGTTGTTGTTTTTGTTTTCCATTTTATGGGGGACTAAAGGAGAAAGACGATGTGGACGAGTTTGGAGGGAGAAGGGGAGGGGAAGAGAGCGGGAGTGGACGCAAAAGTGGATGGAGGATGAAAAAGAAGACGAAGAAGAAGAAAAAGACGAAGAAGAAGAAGAAGAAGAAGAAGAAGAAGAAGAAGAAGAAGAAGAAGAAGAAGTAAAAGAAGAAAAAGAAGAAGAAATAAAGAAATTAAAAAGAAAACGAAAAGTGAAGAGGAGAGGAGGAGGAGGGGGAGTAGAAGGAGAAGGAATAATAAGTAGTGGGAGGCAGGCGGACGTTGATTGCCGGTGTCGAATGGCAGGTGAGGGAGGTACCGAGTTTCCTGCTATAATTACAATCACTGCCATGTTTACAATGACGCCCAGGGCTTCCTCTGCCACTGATCAACGAGACCTTAACCTGACACGTACATAACACATCGACAGCAAAAAAAAGCAGCTTAGTAAATATAAGTAAACTCGGCGCGATCCTCACTCAGCTGGTGCCGAATACGTTAGTCAAGTCGATGACTGTACCCCGCTTAGATTTTATATTTTTACATGTCAAATTGTAGCGTGTAATTATCATGAATACACGGACTTTTAAGGATGCGGAGCCTGTATACATCACGATCAGACTCTGCGGATGACAGGTGACGTGCAAAGATTGGCATAATTGGATCAATATACGTGTTGAAGCTCACTGAGGGTCCCGCCGGCACGAGGGGTTGCCAGACTCGCTTTAAACACAAAACCTGCGCCGAGGAAGGGAATATGCCTTATCTTAAACCTCGCTTGCTTGTCTCAAAAATACTATATCGGCCACGCTTCTTCATCTTTAAGAGAAAGCTAATTAACAAGAAAATATAGATGCCAGGTTTTTGTGTGTTTTAACTAACGCTCTGGACCCGGGGATTAAATACTTATCAGCCAAACTCGTACGTTTCAAGACAAAAGCTCCTGGGCAGGTACGTATCTCTAACCTCGCTTGAAGACTGATTATAGGCGGCTGACTAGAGGACGCTACAGTAAAACACAAGTATTGCGTTGCCCATTCCGCTGAAAACCACAACTGCGACGCTTCCGCTGGCACATAACCATACACAATTCTAAACGGCAATCTCCTGCAAGTGGTAAACTATCATTTGGGACGCCTGTCATCGAACAGGGGCATCGACAACTTAATGACAACGCGCCCATTTAAGTCTGAGGACGGCGCAGGGCTAAACTGACACCTATATAGACTTGGGACGCAATGCTGAAGGGGGGGTGGGGGGTATAGGAAGCTGTTTTCGTGTGTGTGTTGCTTGTTGACCCTCTGTCCCCTCCCCCACCCTCACCTCTCAACTAGTTTTTTAAAGGAGCCCATCAATATTCCAAAGAACATTCTGTGTAATGCAGTGAAAATACGATTACAGTCAGAGTGCAGTGCTGGTATGGTCGAAGAAGATGCATAGCGATTGTTGAGTATGTCGCCCATCAACCCCGTCCACCCGCCCTGCCGACACGCCGAGGTCCCCAGGGTACGCCCGTCCGCCCACCCTGATACTGGCATAGATGCGTTCATGTGGCAGTGCAATGTTGGAGTCTCGTCACTCAGGTGGAATACGATGCACGCCCCCCCCGGCCCCCCCTCCAAGGCTGTGCAGAAGCTCCCTCAACCACCATCTCCTAGCCGAGCAGAATCCACCCTCCCCTATTATTAATGTCCAGGACTTGGCAATCACTACTAAGCCTGTAACCTGAATAATCTTTCGGCACCACTGCACCTGCCCCCCGCCATCACCTGTTACATGACCCACTTTGGACCAGGGGCTAGCACCGCCACAACAACTGTCTAGCGCCACCACACTGCACTGAGCCTCATCTCCACCCCCGTGCCACCAAATCATCATCAATCCCACCATCCCACATATATTTTAGCAGAGATTTAGTATTTTCATGTATATTAACATTCAAACAGACAGAGACACGGGCATAGATAATCCTACCCCTGCCTAATGCCCCTATCTACGGTCTAAATACTTGCCCCTTCTAAATACTTGCCCCTGCTAAATGCTTGCCCCTGCTAAATACTTGCCCCTGCTAAATACTTACCCCTACTAAAATACAAGCCAGACACATTCACCGCAGCTGGTATCGGGCGGGACGCGGAAGAAGCCCTCGCCGCAGTCCCCTTTATGTGGGCAGCCGATGAGGGCGGCGCACAGGGCGATGGACTTCCTCCAGCGCTGGGGGTGCAGGCGAACGTAGCGGGCCTTGAAGGGGGAGTTGAGGTAGTGGCGCCGCTCCGTGTGCTTGTCCAGGTTGCCTCCAAACACCTGCAACAGTGCACAGGTGACGCCTCTGCCTTGGATGTACACAGAATATTGCTGGATTCGTCATGGAAACATTTGTGGTCACGGCGAACAGCATCTCGGCCGTCAATGGAGGTTAGGGGACGAGAGGGTTAGGTGCGGCTTTCATATCCGAGGATAAAAAGCTGCGGGTTAAAATTACACTTGTTGCCTTGACGTATTTGAAATTAGTAAGATTTTTATGTGAATTTGGTATAGCAGCGAGTAGTGATGCTTGAATGTACTCTGAGGGCTGACTTTCTCCAGGGCGTTAGGTGAAAATTTTGGATAAGATGGTGAACCGAATAGGACTCGTATTTTTTATTTTATATATTTATCTATTTATTTACTTTATTGATTTTTATTTATGCTTGGCCCATAGCACCGGTAGGATTTCATGCTGGGCCCTGTTGGTCGGCCCCAGCCCGTTGGTGGCACAGGCAAGTGTTTTGGTGGCGCCATTTATGCTTGGCTCATGCTGCCCCGCGGAGCTCCACTTGATCCTCTATAGAGAGTTTCCCTAGAGTCCAGGTTCATAGATGGTCTTCAGGAAAGTATATGGGTAGACTTTGGTCACTTGGTTATGACTAGAAACGGTCAGCTTGTAGCGGCGGGCGGGACTTGAACCCGGGTCTTCCACGACATCGCGCCTGCACGTAGCCCACCCAGCCACCGCCTGCTCTTGAAAATATGTAACACACACACACACACACACACACACACACACACACACACACACTTCACAGAGGCGGTACAGGTGAAGGTTGGGGGGTCCTTCATTGAGTCCCGCCGTCGGCTAACGATTTATCAGCCATCGTCAATTAAGATCACTCACATTCTGTTTGTAGCCCTACCTACCACGCCTTCTGCCAAAGGAAACACCGGGATGCATGAGCCAAGTAGTAAAAAACAAAATACCACGCACGCTGGCTGGGACCAAGACTGGGGCTGACCACCACTGCCTCGGGACAACACAGCGGTGTAGGAGGTTCAGATCGCTCCCCTGATTGAAATCACTCAGGAGTAGTCTGGACCTGGTTGAAATCACTCTAGAGTAATCTGGACCTAGGATGAAATCACTCTAGAGTGATCTGGACCTAGGTTGAAATCACTCTAGAGTGATTTCAACCTGGGAAGCGATCTGAGCTTCCTGTACTCCCTCCAGGTTCTGATTACTCCCTTATAGGTTCATAACACTTTCGTATTTTTTACCTATAAACCAAAAAATTAAAATATCCTAAGTTGACTGCCTTTATTATATAAGAACATAAGAACGTAGGAGTCTGCAAGAGGCCGGTAGGCCTGTACGAGGCAGCTCCTTTGAGCCTAAGCTCCCGTATATCTAACCCCACCTAATATCCCTGTCCATGAATTTATCTAATCTATTTTTTTAATGAAACAATTGTATTGGCACCCACCACATGACTGCTAAGCCTATTCCAATCATCCACCACTCTGTTAGTAAACCAATTTTTGCCTATGTCCCTGTTGAATCAGAATGATTCCAGTTTAAACCCATTACTTCGTGTCCTACCCGGTTCTCTTACCAACAAAACCTTATGAATATCCCCCTTATTAAAGCCCTTCATCCATTTATAAACCTCAATCATGTCTCCACGCACCCTTCGCCTTTCTAGAGAATGCAAGTTTAACTGTTTGAGTCTTTCCTCGTATGGCAAGTTCCTCAACCCTGAATCATCTAAGTCATCCTCCGCTGCACCGATACTAACATTTTGATATCCATTCTATAGTAAGGAGACCAGAACTAAGCCGCATAGTCAAGATCAGGTCTAACTAAACCTCAAAATACTTTGTGGAAGACTTCGGCTTCTGTTGCTTACGCTCCTTGAAATAAATCCCAATACCCTATTTGAGCGATTTTTAGCTTGAATGAATTGTGCCCTTGGACGGAGATCAGAGCTCACTAAGACCCCTAAATCCGTCTCGCACCCAGACCTGCTTATGAGAGTCATTTAAGCAATAGTTATGTGAGGGGTTGCTCCTATCTATACTCAGAATACTGCACTTCCCTACACTGAACTCCATCTGCCATTTATCCGCCCAGTCATACAATCTGTTTAGTTCATCCTGGAGAATACTAGCGTCCTAATCCGACTCTATTATTCTACCGATCTTGGTATCATCTGCAAATATACTGACATCACTACTAATTCCTGTATCTAAGTCATTGATATAAATAATAAACAAAAGTCGACCTAATACCGAACCTTGTGGGACCCCACTCGTAACACATCCCCAGTCAGATCTTTAACCATTGATTTGCACTCATTGCTTCCTATTGATAAGCCACGCCTTGACCCAGTTCAGAACTTTACCCTCTACTCCGTGAGCCTGTAATTTAAGCAACAGTCGTTGGTGAGGAACTTTGTCAAACGATTTACTAAAATCAAGATACATTACATCATAATATTCATCTGTCTACCGCCTCAAATACTTTATTTTTAAAGTACAAGAGATTGGTGCGGCATGACCTGCCTTTCGGAAACCCATGCTGCGAGTCGTGAATTAAGCTATGTTTCTCTAGATGCTCCCGAATGTTCCTGTCTGTTATGTACTTCTGCATCTTGCCTATAACCGATGTTAAGCTAATTGGGCGACAGTTTCAAGCAGCTGACCTGTCCCCTTTTTTTTTTAAATCGGCGTCACATTAGCTACTATCCATAGGCTGGGCACATAACTAGTACTTACCAGAGCTGGGCGCGTTACTGGATTTGGGATATTCCGCTACCGCTCCTCCGCACCTCGGACGCAGGTAGTCAGCACCTGTAATTCTGCGCCTAAAATGTTTTCGCTCGGTCCGCTACCGGACCTCAGTACCTCCTCTACTATACCCAAAAATATTAAAGCGCGCCTAAAAAAAAACTGGTCCGCATCTCAAAAAACTACTTATACCTCCCTAATTTACATTTTCCCTTTCTTAATTAAATTCTTGCATTACACTGGGAGGGGTCCAGCTCCATGTCAGACAAGGAAATGTCTGACGTCGCCAGCGGCGTAGGGGTTCATGAGGCTGACGGTGCAAGCGTGCTGGTTCTGTAGCTCACGCTATGGACGCTACTATCCCCAGATACACTCCTTCTCCTGTCGCTATCACCTCTTTTCACGTATCTGTCCATGTTTATTTTTAAACACTAAACAATTAACAATCGCAGTGAATCACTAAAAGTCAAAAGATTCTGAAAAGAAAAATAAACTTGACATAGTAATCAACTGGTAGCACATAGCTCTCCGAAACGCGCTAAAGTAATGCCGCGGGCTATTTGTCGTCTTCGTTGTGGTTTTTCCTTGAAAATCTCAGGTGCGGAGATCTGGACCCCAAATTTCGCCTGTCCGCACCTGTTACTTCCGCACTTTATAAAACTTTCCGCACTTCCGGGCTTTCGCTCCTCGTTTGGTGGTCCGCAGGTGCGGAGGAGCGGAGGTCCGGACCGAGGTGCGGAAGAGCCCAGGTATGGTATTTACCGACATCTTAAAGGTGTCGGTTGGGTCACTGAGTACATCACTAAATTCCTTTAATACCCTCGAAAATATCCCGTCAGGACCTGGCGACTTATTTTTCTTAAGGTTATTTATCTCATCCTGAACTACTTGCCTGGCAATGATTATATCCCTCAATTTATCGCCAACCCCGCCCTCGTACATACACCTGAACCCTTTCCGGAATAGTCGTTCGAATACTGAAAGGAAGTAGTCGTTCAACAATGTGCTCATATTTTCGTAATTTTCTACTAGCTCGCCTGTGTTTGTTTTCAGCGGTCCAATTTTCTCCCTTGTTTTTGTTCTATACATCTGAAAGAAGCCCTTAGGATTACTTTTTGCCTCATTTGCTACTTTGTTCTCATAGTTCCTTTTTGCTATCCTGGTGTTTTTCTTCACTAATCTAGATAGTTAGACATACCGGCCCCTAAAATGTGTTTCACCATTCTTTATTTCCTGATAAATTCCCTTCTTTAACTCTATCTCGTGTTTTAGTCCACGAGTCATCCACTTAAGGTCATTGTTTTATTTTCGAGGTGTTCGCTGTGGTATATGCTGTCCTTGCCCCTCTACTATTACTCTAACTAAATTATTGTAAGACATTTCTACCTGGTTCTGCTGGCTCTCCAAGCCACCGTTCTGGCCCTCATGAATCCCTAAATTATCCCAGTTTACCCCTTCAAGATGTCTTCGAACCCCCTCGTTATTTGCTCTTCTAAAATCTTGAACTAACACTGGGTTTGGTTCGCGGGTTACCGCCCAGTTTAAGCTAAAAGAAACCGTTCTGTGGTCACTATTTCCTACCTCTCCGCCCACCTCCAACTCACGTAGCATGTTTCCATTATTGGTTAGGACTAAGTCTAATATGTTATCTCCTCTGGTAGGCTCAGAAACTACCTGCTTACGGAAATTATCTTGTATTAATTCAAGAAAATCCTCGGCTTCCAGGTCACCCACTTGGTCTTCCCAGTCTATATTCCTATAATTAAAGTCCCCATTACGCAGACATTTTTACTCCTACTCGCCCTGCCAATCTCCTGTAGTAATATACTCGTGCCCTGCCTGTTAAGGTTGGGTGGCCTGTATAGAACTTCTAGAGTTAGTTTTTCTTTCCCTTTGTAAACGTCCACCCAAACTGATTCTGAATCCATGTTAGTTTTAACTGAATTTTTAACTAAACATTTAAGCGAGTCTTTAACATATAGCGCAACTCCACCTCCCTTTCTGCCCCTTCTGTCTTTGTGAAACATCTGATAACCCGTTATTTCAAATTCCGATCTAAAATTTCTATTGGCTGTGTTTATCCATGTCTAAGTGATCGCTATTATGTCAAAATTTTCTGAACAAGATTCACCCCTTAGTAAGTCTATCTTGTTTCTGAGGCTACTGCTGTTAGTATAGAAGATTCTTAGCCCGTCCTCTGTTACCCCCCTATAATTACTTCTAAGCTGCCTGGTTGTATTATGAGCTAGATGTCCTCTCCCATTACTCCTCCCCCCCTCGTCTATACTAAAAAATCCCTCAGGGTACTAAGTGATCGCTCAAGGGAGTCTGAGAGAGCCTCAACATCCTTGAACGTCAAGTGTTTCCAGTCACGGGCGTAGAGAGCGTCGTTGCCGAAGAAGAGCTCCCAGTTGTCGACGAACAGCCACCCATTGCGCTCGCAGTGTTCAGCAAGTCTGCTGTTCACTGCTATCGCCCTGGACAGCCATCCATCAAGAACGCTCCTCATTGGCAGGACGCCACACACTACTGGCGACCCCCCAGCGTCTCGTACCCTACCTAACAATTCCCTAAAACGCTCGAAAAGGTCCTTGCTAGGCACACGGGAAACGTCGTTTCCGCCACAGCTGAGAAAGAAAATGGGGTTCGATCCCTCGCTTGCCATACACGCCTCAATCCTGTCTGATATATGGCCCACCCCTGCCCCTGGGAAACACATCCTCATCCTGTTTTTATCCTTGGAGCAAAAAGACCTGTCAGCATAACGCACCTGACTATCACCAACGACAAGCACCCGGCGGCCAGGAGAAGGACCAGAAGGAAAGGTGGGTGAAGGGGGGAGGGGAGAGCGGAAAGGGAGGGGAGGGATCTGCTGTGAAGAACGAGGAGACAGTGTGTAATAGGAGGAGGAGAAGGGGGAGGAGAAGGAAGAGGGAGAGGAAGAGGAGGATGTTGGGGAGGAGGAGTAGGATGGGGAGGAGGAGGAGGAGGAGGAGGAGGAGGAGGAGGAGGAGAGAAGGAAGAGGAAGGAGGAGGAGGAGAAAGGGAGGGTGAGGGGTGGGGAGGGAGGAACGGACGAGGGGAGCTAGGAGGAAGAGGGGGAAAGGAAGGTACGGGACAGGTGTGGGAGGGAGGGACGAACGAGGAGGCGGAGGGCGAGGAGGAGAAAGAGGAGGAGGGGGTGGGAAGAGGGGAGAGGGGGGACGGAAGAGGAAGGCGGAGAGGAGGAGGAGGAGGAGGAGGAGGAGGAGGAGAAGGAAGAACAGGAGAAGGTGTGGTGGGAAGAGGGGAGAGTGGAAACGGTCGAGGAGGAGGATGGGAGGGGGTACTAAGTGGGAGAAGAGAATACCAAAGCCGGTAAAGAAGGGAAGGAGGACGAGGAAGTAGAGGAAGAGGAAGAGGAAGGGGAGGAGGAGGAGGCGGGGCTTGTTGGTGTTGTGCTAACTAATAAGTCTACCTGGGCGGCGAGAGTCGTAACCCTATTTTGTAACTCGATGATCCTCTGATCATCCTTCTGAGTCTTAACGCAAAACCTACAAACGTCCTTGGAAAGAAAGTACTGCTTGGCCATGCGTAGCTACACCCGGAACAGCGCTTGAGGGGAGGCGGCATGGTGATAATATGGGCGAGGCAAGACGAAAATAGCAAAAGCCCGCAGCTGCGGTGAGGTCGTCAGGTCAAATCTCTGGGGAAAAATGTGTATCAAGGAAAAAGGGCGCTTTTTTTTCTACCTACTAAGACGAAACAAAACAATAACAAACCAGCAGCTGCTGTCAGGTCGCAGTCAGGTCAACTCCCTTGGGAAAAAGGTGTCTAGGAAAAAGGCACGGTTCTTTCTACCTACCAAGACAAAACACGTGCCTATATTATTATACCGATAAATCACATACCTAAATAAGATAATAACTGTGTTCACTAGGTTTGCGTGGAAAGGTGAGTTATCTAGTGTTTTGTGTGGGCTTAGAAATTAACGTAGCTTGGCGCGCCTGATTCACGTGTTCCTATTATCACAAAACAGTAAAGTATCATAATAGTAGAATGAAAAGAAAACACAAAAGCAATATAAAACCATGTAGCACTGGGTTCGCGTGAAAGAGTGTTGAAATTAGTCTAGGTGTGGGAAGCCAATACACGTGTCCTAGAAGTAACTCTGGATCACTATCTATCTAGGTAAATACTAAATTAGAACACCTAGCGTTCCGGAGTATGCAGGTAGTGGTAATCCTCCTGAGTGTGTAGTCCTCTAGCACAGCAGCAAGCTCCCAGAAGCACAGAACGCCTCAAAGCACACCACAACAGCAGAGGGAAAAGGCTAGTGGGCACCACACAGCAGCGGAGCAAAAAGTCAACGTCTTAACCTTAGGAAGGTCAGCGTGAGACTGACCAAAGGACCATGCAGCTCCCTCGACACATTGTTCACAAATTCACGACCCTGGTCATTGATTTGGATAGCTGGAACGCCATGGCGACATACGGTCTCATATATGAAAAAGTTATATACGAAAGCATATTATATTCTCATGCAGATGTCAGGAAAAGTGACTGGTTGTATAATATGAAACTTCTTTGTTGACTGTAAGTTGTATTGAGAATCTCCATGACGGAAAGTTCGCTGGGATTAAATGATTAAAAAAGATGCAATTTAATTATGTAGAGTGATATGAACCTAGGTTTAAATTAGTATCACCCCTAGTTTCACAGCACACCCCTTTATAAGTTCAAATAACTCCTCATTTTGAAATCACTCTAGTGCAGCGTTTCTCGACCGGTGTAGCAGGTCCAAAGCAATGCCGTCAAATACCACTCTAGAGTGATATGAACCTTGGTTGAAATCACTCCTCTTGATCAGGCTCACCACACTCCCTCCAGGTTCAAATTGCTCCCCTACAGATTCAGAACATTCCCTTATATTATTTTCCTACAAACAAAATAATAAAAAAAGGTTATATACCGAAACATATTCTAAATTCATGCGTATGTTAGGAAAAGTGACTGGGTATATACACCAGCACTTTTTTTTATGCCTTGGCCTATTGCGCCGGTAGGCTTCTTCCCGGTGGATCCTGGATTCCTGATCGTCGGTCCAAGGCTTCTTCCCGGTGGGGCCTGATGGTCGGCCCAGCCCGTTCTGGCGCAGGCGAGTGTTTATAGTGGCGCCATCTTGCTTTGGCTCATGTTGCCCTCCCGGAGCTCATCTTTAATCCTAGAATCTAGAGTCCGGGTTCATAGGTGGTCTTCTGGACAGCATGTGGGTAGTTTTAAGCCACTCGGCGGCGGCTGAAAAATCCCAGCTTGGTGGCACCGTTCGGGGATTGAACTTGCGTCCTCCTGAACGCGGGGCCGTCACGCCATCCGTTCAGCAACCGCCGCCCCATATACGTAACTTCTTTGCTGATTATAAGTTGTAGGGGGAATCTCCATGATGGAAAGTCCGCTGGAGTTTAAATGATGAAACGGGATGCAATTTGACTATTTTATTGCAAAGACAAAAGCATCTGACAGATTACATGTCGTTGCTCTGCATACAAACACATTGCAAATTCCTATTCTTGAGAGTCCTTTGAGACACACACACTGAGAACACGATTAAAATGTTCCTGATAGTTGGTTAGATACACTTGGCACCGATGATAGGTATATGGTGGAGCCACACGCAGTGGTTCATATGACAGCCATCTTCTTACGCCTGCTTGGTCTTCTGTATGGATCACAATGGGCGTATTTAGCAGGGAAGCTGCTGCAACAATCTCTGCATCTGTTGCCCACACAGCATTAGCGTTCATACGACTGTTGTTCACGAGTTCTTCCATGTGTTTCTGACCTGAATAGTTTTCGAAGTGAGACTTATATTGCTGATTTGTGAGAACTTCCAGCACACTGTGTACTTTTCTTGTGGTGGTTCTCAGTTCCTATAATTTCCTTTGGTAATGCTCGGAACAGGCAGCTGCCATCCCCAAGAACTGAGTCAACAGATGATGGTTCATCTGACAGTATTCCGGGTCTACGTCTGGGGAGTCTTCCCTTAGGAAATGGTACGCCAAGTTTAGTGGCAATGGATTTTCTCCAAGCGCCGTCACTTGGGATGAAAAGACGCTCATATTGTTCCTGTGTTCCAATCACTTCCACATCTTCATTACCTTCCGCATCATCAACTCTAGCCCTGTAATGTTTCATATTGCATGCATTTGATTTTTTCTTCAGGACTTGAGAAGATTTAGGGTTCTTCAATGGATACAGTCCCTTACCCACCTCCATGTAGATGTCATATGGACCAGACCAAGGGTCAACGCTTTTCCCTCCTTTCCTGTCTGCACGCTTGCTATTACACAGAAGAACATGATCACCAATTTGAAAGGAAGCCTTGTTGTGTTGTCTCTTGTTGTAATCTTGTCGTTGACGAGCTTGAGAAAGGTCTATATTTGATGAAACTTTCGGGTACACAACGTCTTTAAGGTCAGCAACAGACCGCAGGCGTTCTTCAAGGGATGATGCATCGAAATCACAATTAGAAGCTTTACATGAGGCATCTTCACACTGAATTGCTTGGACTTCAGCAGGCAGCACGGCAGTGCGACCATACATCAAATAAAATGGGCTACACCCAAGTTCATTTATTCTTGCTTGTGTTGAAAGCAAAGAGCACACCAGGCAGAGCCTGCTGCCATTAACACTTTAGCCCTCCTAACACCTTCTGCAGGGACGACTGTATTGTACGGATGTTTCGCTCAACTAAACCGTTGGCTTGGGGATGATATGCACTGGTGATTCGTTGCCCCACACCCAAAAGACCATGCAGCTCCCTCGACACATTGTTCACAAATTCACGACCCTGGTCATTGATTTGGATAGTTGGAACGCCATGGCGACATACGGTCTCAAAGATGAAAACATCTACACCTCTGGCAGTCTTGTCCTTCCGCGGGTTTGCTTCAATCCATTTGGTGAAGTAGTTCACCATAATCGCCATGCAGACATAGCCCTCCTCTGATGGTGTCAAGGAGCATATGTCTATGTCAACTTGTTTCCATGTTTTTTTTCGGGAATAGGTACAGGATGCAGGTCCAGTGAAATCTTCTGGAGCCTAGTCTTCTGACAACGATCACATGTTCCTAGGTATTTCTTCACATCAGCTGCAACACCGGGCCACCAAAATCTGTAAATTAATTTACTGGCATTAGAAGAAAACACTTGCTTATATTGACTGAAAAATGTCGTCCATGACTGAACCACTGAATCTGCAGTGTGTGTGTGTGTGTGTGTGTGTGTGTGTGTGTGTGTGTGTGTGTGTGTGTGTGTGTGTGTGTGTGTGTGTGTGTGTGTATGCGTGTGCGTGTGTGTGTGTGTGTGTGTGTGTGTGTGTGTGTGTGTGTGTGTGTTGCCTGTCCATAATTTTGGTCAATGTCTTATCCCTGCCGATGTGGCCTCCAAGAGCTTTTGACTGTGTGTAGTTACCAGTACCCTCATGACACATGGACACTATTCTCCTTGGTTCAGCTTCTTCTGGAATGACTCCGGTGGATAACCGAAATGAAAAGGAAATGAAAATGATGACATTAGATCATTCTCTTAGAAATATGTTGGTTTACTGAATTACTTCTCTTTTCATGTTCAGACTTTTCTGGATACTGGGTCGGAGACTAGACTTGTTTCTCTGGATTTTTCTTCTGCATCTGATGTAGTTAATCATAAGGCTTTACTTTTTAAACTTAAGTCTGTGGATATTAATGGTTCTTTTTTTTCTGGATTTTTTATCTGACAGGCACCAACATGTTGATATTGATGGCTATTTTAGTAGTTTCTCTCATTTCACGTCTGGTGTCCCCCAAGGCAATGTTCTTGGGCCTCTTCTTATTTTTTATACTAGTGATATGTGGCATGGGGTTTCCTCCCATTTGATGGCTTATGCTGATGACACTTCTTTTATTTTGTCATGTTCCTGATCCTTCATTTATATATCACGGAACAACACAATTGAGCTCTGATCTTTATTTGATCTTTTCTTGATGCCAGCGTTGGGGTATGAAATTACGTCCAGTCAAGACCAATATTATCATTTCTAGTCGTTCAAGGACCCTCCATCCCCCTAATCCGAATATTATAATTAACAACCAAGTAAATACATCCTGTAATTCATTAAAACTTCTTTGGGTAACTTTAGATTCTAAATTGACTTTTGAAAATCATATTAGGATAACTTCTTTCCTAATTTCCCAGAAGATTGATTTGTTGCGAAAATGCAGAGCCATTTTTAATGATGATAAGAATGTTTTAAATAGTTTTTTTTTTCCCCTTAATTTTACCTTTCTTTGAGTATTGTAGTCCAGTTTGGATGTCAGCTGCTCCATCTCATTTAAAGCTTTTGGATCGTTCTTTTAATTCAATAAACTTTATACCGCCTAATTTTAGCATACATCGTCGAGTCGTTGGTGCATTGACCATGCTTTTCAGAATTGTCAATAATAATGAACATCCTCTTCATAGTGCATTACCTGCTCGATTTCAGCCTGTTCGCCGAATACGTCATAATTTACGTTTCAACGTGCATGCTTTTCAGCAAGTTTTTTGCTCAACCAACCAATTTTCCCGAACATTTATCCTCAGTTTGACTAAAGTGTGGAATCTACTTTCAGATGCAATTGTTTCAGAAATTGCTATTGATAAAATCTAAAACAAAAGTTAAACCTTCCTGTTAACTTGCTAAGTATTTACTCCCTTTCTTTTATTTTATCTTTTCCTTTTCATATCCATATTTGCGCAGTGGGAGGACCCTGCTTGGGTCTATATCAGTATTAGGATTCTCCCTGATGCCCTTTCATGGATTTCAAAAGAATGATAATAATAATAATAATAATAATAATAATAATAATAATAATAATAATAATAATAATAATAATAATAATAATAATAATAATAATAATAATAATAATAATAATAATAATAATAATAATAATAATAATAATAATAATAATAATAACAATAATGGTAATAATAATGATAATGATAATAATAATAATTATAATAATAATAATATTTATTGAATATAAAACTTACTTTTGGGTTCATTTCTTGATGCCTTATGCTTGTAAAACAGTTTTGCATTCTGCAAGACATACTTAGATGCCTTCCGACGGAAGTTTGACTTCTTTCCATGATCACCAATCTGGATATTTACTTGACAGCAAATATGTTTGTATTTCACGAAACTCCATTTAAAAAATGCAAGGTAAAAAAAAAAAACTGAAATCAACAGCCTATTTGAGAGACCTCTTGCCCGTAAGGAAGCAGAGTTAAGACTGATGGAGAGTAAATATCCAGACTGGTGCAGGAGTGATCAAGGAAAGAAGGCAAACTTCCGTCGGAAGGCATCTAAGTATGTCTTACAGAATGCAGAACTGTTTTACAAGCATAAGGCATCAAGAAATTAACCCAAGAGTAAGTTTTATATTATTCAATGAATATGAAACGAGAAGTAATTAAAAAAAACCAACATATTTCTAAGAGAATGATCAATTGTCATCATGACCCAAACTTTTCATTTCAGTTGTCCACCTGAGTCATTCTAATTAGAAGAAGTTGAAAGAAGGAGAACAGTGTCCATGTGTCAAGTTACCAGTACCCTCAAGACACATGGACACTGTTCTCCAGCGGTAATTCCACACAGTCAAAAGCTCTTGGAGGCCACATCGGGAAGGATAAGACATTGGCCAAAATTATGGACGGGTAAGTTAACTGAAAAAAAGTATTACAGTGGATTACACACACACACACACACACACACACACACACACACACACACACACATACTGCAAGTTCAGTGGTTCAGTCATCCACAACATTTTTCAGTCAATATAAGCAAGGGCATTCTACTTATGCCAGTAAATTAATTTAGAGATTTTGGTGGTCTGGTGTTGCAGCTGATGTGAAGAAATACCCAGCAAAACGTGATCGTTGTCAGAAGGCCAGTACTAGGCTCCAGACGAATTCATCGGACCTTCACCCTGTACCTATTCCCGCAAAGCAATGGAAACAAGTTGGCATAGACATATGCTCCTTGACACCATCAGAGGAGGGCTATGTCTGTATGGCGATTATGGTGATCTACTTCACCAAATAGATTGAAGCAGAACCGCAGAAGGACAAGACTGCCAGAAGTGTATATGTCTTCATCTATGAGACCGTATGTCGCCATGGCGTTCCAGCTATCCAAATCAATGACCAGGGTCGTGGTTTTGTGAACAATGTGTCGAGGGAGCTGCATGGTCTTCTGGATGCGGTGCAACGAATCACCAGTGCATATCATCCCCAAGCCAACGGTTTAGAAGAGTGAAACAACCGGACAATACAGTCGTCCCTGCTGAAGGTGTTAGGAGGGCTGAAAGGTCAATGGCCGCAGGTTTTGCCTGATGTGGTCTTTGCTTTCATCACAAGCAAGAATATGGCAACAGAGTTTAGCGAATTTGATTTAACTTACCTCTAAAGTGATTTCATCCAAGGTCCAGATTACTCTTGAGTGATTTCAACCTAGGTCCAGACTACTCTAGAGTGATTTCAACCCGGGGAGTGATCTGAACCTAGTTCCAGCTCACTCTAGAGTGATTTCATCCTTGAGTGATCTGAACCTAGGATGATATCACTCTAGAGTGATATCATCCTAGGTCCAGATTACTCTAGAGTGATTTCAACCTAGGTCCAGACTACTCTAGAGTGATTTCATCCTTGAGTGATCTGAACCTAGGATGATATCCCTCAAGAGTGATATCATCCTAGGTCCAGATTACTCTAGAGTGATTTCAACCTAGGTCCAGACTACTCTAGAGTGATTTCATCCTTGAGGATCTGAACCTAGGATGATATCACTCTAGTCTAGAGTGATATCATCCTAGGTCCAGATTACTCTAGAGTGATTTCAACCTAGGTCCAGACTACTCTAGAGTGATTTCATCCTAGAGTGATCTGAACCTAGGATGATATCACTCTAGAGTGATATCATCCTAGGTCCAGATTACTCTAGAGTGATTTCAACCCGGGGAGTGAGCTGGGCCTCCTACACCGGCACAGAGGGAAGGCACATACTGAGCACATGACTCGCAGGGCGCGCTACTTGTTCAAGATCCCAATGCTAATGTAAGTTCTAGCCAACACTGCTGCCTCCATTGTGGTGGTGTTCCGGTGGCTAAAGAATCTGCTTGGTGATGACGGTGATTAAGGAACAACCCACAGGCACCACCACCGCCGCCCTGTCATTATCGCTGGTTTTATCGCCACCACCCTAGCTGTTAATTTGTCTGAGCGTTGATTATGCATGAAAAAAAGTTAATGTATTGAACTTCATTTTCTGGCCGCGGCCCCGCCCGCCCCCTCCTGCTGATCCCGCTCCCTCCCCGCGCGACGGCCCTGGTGGGGTGAGTCTGTGCCGCCTCCGTCCATTACGAGCTGCTCATCACCACGTCGGGGACCTTTGGCGGCTCATTTTCTTGGCGTAAAGTGTTTCAAATTCTCATCTTCCATAAAGTAATATTACAGTGCATATTTAGCATAACTTGAGGTTTCTGAAGAGTTATCTGATGGTGCAGGGATGGCTGTCGTGAGACTGATGGTGACGATGCTAGCGCGGATGGTGATGCTAGGGGTGCCGCCGGAGCCATTGTGGATCATGAGTGCAGGCAGGCGCAAAGGCTACCCTGAGTACCTCGATGAGCCTTGGTGAGACAACACCCCTGGGTCGGGCTGGCAAGAACTTACTCTAAAGCTACTTAAGCCACCCAGGCTGATGAGATCATCTGAAACGCAGTAACTCGATTTCACGCTCCCCTCCTCAGTAAGAGTGGCATCAGCCTCATCCATATAAGCTCCCGACAGACACGCTCAGCAGCTCCCGTAAAATTTGAATCTCAGACATACGTAGGGGCTACGTAAGAATAATCTGTGAACTCCAGAATGTAGAATACATCAAGGCAAATATAGTTAACATGATCATTACTATCACTTATATTTTTAGTTCATGTCTTGGCCACACGTTCCCACTCTACCAAAAGGAGTAAGACTGTTAATAGCATTTAGCGTTATTTATCAAGTGGTAAATGTAAAATGTTCAGTTTAAGTTTAATGCGAAAACTGCTATCTCACGTCAGGTCCGGTGTCCGTTGCCTGCGTTCTCCAGTTGATTGAAGTGGTTGAGACAACACAATAGCCTTTAGTTATGTGATGTGTGGCCGAGCGGCAGCCGTTATAAGTTCACTTTAGTTCACGTTAGTTCTCTCTCTCAGGTTAATACAAATACCAAATGTATTTTAACTATATTAACGGTTGTACTACATAAGGTTTACAGTTTACGTGAGCGAGACGCACGAAATTAGAGACAGCCACACCGCTGCAGGGCGCGGGGCGGCAGAGCACCGCTCGCCTGCTCGTCACCCGTCTTCTCTCTCTTCTCCGCGTTGTTCGCCCGTTGTATTTGCTTGTAGTTCGTCCGGAAGGGTGTGGGTTCCGGTTGATGACTGTTGATGAAAGTCATCATTTACTGATCCTAGTGTCAGTTCATCACAGCTTCCCACGGCCAAAAGCACGACGTGTTGTTAGACATCCTGTTGTGCGACACCGACCGGGTGTCGCCACACGTACAGTCATAAATACACATGTACATTATAATATACACATTACATCGCTCGGTTCTCTAAAAGTCGCGACCTCGCGACTCACCCGACCTTTAAAAGCAGTGTACCTACCCATGTTACAGTCGCACAATGTGTACTAGTTAAACGAGGTCCTGTTATTGCATTAAAAAAAATATATATCTATACAAGTCAGAGCCCGCCTAACGATACAGCAGCGGGAAATGCCAATGACAATTAAAAATAATCATGGAAGTAACAAGAAATGGGCAAAGTACATACAGGGCGAGGTAAACTTGGCAAGAGTCGTGGACATGGAAGCTCAGTACTATTCCGAGAAAACAAAATAATAGCTCGAAAAATTATTTACATGATACATCCTAGTAAAATTAAATTGACTAAACTGTCATTAGGATACATGGTAATGGAGCTATTTGGAATAGTAAAAAGAAAAAGGAACAATCCTTGAAGAAGATCTGCTTCACACTGAACCTTCGAGTCACACCTGGTCACAAAACTGTCGCAGAGAAACACTCATCCGTTGCGTGACAATTAATTGCCAGTGTCGTTACCCTCGGCACGCCTTCGAGACGGGTGGGGTTTACAACAATAGATAAGGTTGTGTGAAAAGAGGTAATGTTATCCGGAGAGTCTCCTAATAGTTACAATGTGATAACAAGGACAAGTCTGGAGAACCTTAGAAACATCGGCAGTCAGCACCACTAACTCCTAATACTCCGTTTCTCAGGTCTACAGTACTATAAAAGAAAATCCTGTCACCAAGTTGTGAAATCACTGTTGTAACAAATCTCACTGAAATATATAATTCCAGCATAATTGATTAAAGTAATTCCAGCATTAATAAACATCAAATGAAAAAGACAAATTTCCACCTATCCCTCGATCGTAACGAACGTGGATGACTGACATCTTTGACGCCAAAAATAACTCCCGTAACGGGTAACAGTGGTATGTCAAGTAAGGGTAAGTAAGACTTGTCTGCTTACCTCCAAAGTTTACAGATATTCACACGCTGGTTACGATAAAGTTAGGGACAGCATCTGCTCCAGTTAAGTTTAGTCTGTCAGTGCAGAGAAAAAGTATGTTTTAAGCAGAAGCACATGAGGTTCAAGGTTAAATTGTACCTATCCTTATGTTAGTCTACACCCTCGGTTATTACGGCTCCAATTAAATTAAGAAGACTGACTGCCTTGCATCAACTCAGCAGTAAAAGAAAATAGTGGGTTAGAGTGAAAAGTATTACTCAAACACTCCCCTTCTCGCATGAAAAAGATGCAGGCAAAAGCTTAGGAACCAAACATAAATTAGTAGATGCGAGGATGCAGGTTATAGTCGTGTGGGGGAAAGATACACAAAGCAGCGTCAGGATGAACCTCAAGCCGGCGCTAGTCTTTGGAGACGATCACTATGCACCATTCTGTGCAAAAAAAAAAAAAAAAATAAATAAAATAAAATCGTAAAGCTCAAATTTCCAACCACCTACTTATCTGACCATTTCTGCCTAAACCACTGGTAAAAGAACACACCAAGGAATTTTTTATTACCGCTGGTGACACCCAAAAAGGTTTAGGTCAGAGGGTCGCGAAGGCCCCCCTCCCCGACGAACGTGTCGACGGCAAAAGAAGCTTCAAAAAGGACCCAAAATTACTTTAAGGGCCATAAAAGTTGGCTGGCAAAACCGCGTAGGTTGCCAGTGGGGCTGTAGTCAAGGGATACTGCACTCCTTCGAAGAGGAACTTTAAGGGCAATCATGTACACAAGGAACTCTAGTAATAATCTAGCATTAGCTACAGTAATGGTTTCTCCATCTGTCTAGTTTCCTTGTTTAAAACACGAGATCAAATCAGTAGATAGCCTATAGGCGTCCACTGGCCTATTAAAAAGGCCACTCGTTTGCACAGTGTCCACAGCAAAATTTTATACCCTTTACGAGGCTGTGTTGCCCATCTTCCCCAAATGTTTCAAGAAAAAGTGACCGAAGCGCATCATAATCCTTCCGTCCAGTGAACGCGCTCCTGTTTATGAGGGCTGTCGTTCCTGTTCCTGGATTGACCTTCGAGCGGCTGAGAGATATATATCTCCCGGATTTGACACGAATGAAATGTCCATGACAATCTCACTTTGAAACAAGAAGTCCCTGGCCGAATAATCTGCCTCCCTTGCTACCCTGCGAAAGGCCTAACTGCTGTTGCTGTTAGTGGGTGATTAGGGGCAGAAGCCATTGTGGGATTAGTAAGGTAAGTAAATACCTCTTGGTTGCACATGCAGCGTATGAGGAGCAAGCACCCTTTGAAGACTGCTACACTCCTTACATGAGAACAGTTACCGTTATCCTTGACGGGACTGTTCATTTTCCTTTACCCACTCCTAGTCCTCAGTGAGAGCTTGTAACTTCAGGTCAGGTTTCAATGCCATTAAAAGAGTTACTAGTAAAATGAGGAGTAAAATGGAAAAATAAAAAAATAAATATTGCTGCAAGAAAGTAAAGTAATAATCATTCACCGCTAAGTATGTGCTCACTCCTCCCCGATGCTTTTAAAATGCATAATAAAAGAGGAAAAAGAATAATGAGTGAGGCTTAGCAAGACAAAACGTCTCCACTGTGCAATAAAATACACAAAAGAAAGGAGAAAAGAAAATGAATGATTATACATAAAATGCGTAACAATGTTACTCAAGAAAAATATTAAACAACCACACGCCAGAAAAATCAACAGCTGAAAAATCTAATAGATTAGATACGGCCCCTCACGCCTAAACACGTGAACATAATAATAGTAATTCACCTGAAATCATGTTACAAGTGGTGTAATTACTGAAACCGTATCAATGAGTGTCAGCTAAAATGTGTTAAAAACCTCGAAGACAGCAACTCGATACCACACTACTCAGCACGCTCGCGTCCTTCCCCTCGCCGGTGGCAAGGGCAGGGCTGCAGGGGTGGCAGGGTCTGCCGTCCCCCGTCTGGTAGCGGTGGTGGGAGGGGCGGCGGGCAGACAATATACGCCCACCAGTCACCCTCAAAGGTCCGAGTTGCCTGGCGAAGATAAGTGCGCACCTACGACGAGTTGTGTCGTAGGAAGAAACAAATGCCTGGAAACCTCCAAGGAAACTTGGTTGTGTGGAGGTGCAAGGCGGGGCGCGCGGGCTGTGTGGAGGTGCGGGGCGGGGCGGGGTGTGCTCTCGGGTGCGGCTGTGTGCTGACTCACTCACTGGGGCAGGAAAAGCCGCGCGCTGAGGTCAGCGTTTGCTTGCTGTGTCCGATACCGTTCACTGCCCCCACACACTGTCACTGAAGTACGTTTGAAAGAGAGATATAACAATTTGGAGTAGTTCGTAACCACTGCTGCCACCATTTATGTTAATAGCTTTTAGCGTTATTTTTAACGTGGTTAATGTAAAGTGTTACGTTTAAGTTTAAGGCGCAAACTGCTATCTCACGTCAGGTCCGGTGTCCCGTTGCCTGCGTTCTCCAGTTGACTGAAGTGGTTGAGACAACACAATAGCCTTTTAGTTAAGTGATGTGTGGCCGAGCGGTAGCCGTTATAAGTTCACTTTAGTTCACGTTAGTTCTCTCTCTCAGGTTAATACAAATACCAAATGTATTTTAACTATATTAACGGTTGTACTACATAAGGTTTACAGTTTACGTGAGCGAGACGCACGAAATCAGAGACAGCCACACCGCTGCAGGGCGCGGGCGGCAGAGCACCGCTCGCCTGCTCGTCACCCGTCTTCTCTCTCTTCTCCGCGTTGTTCGCCCGTTGTATTTGCTTGTAGTTCGTCCGGAAGGTGTGGGTTCCGGTTGATGACTGTTGATGAAAGTCATCATTTACTGATCCTAGTGTCAGTTCATCACAGCTTCCACGGCCAAAAGCACGACGTGTTGTTAGACATCCTGTAGTGCGACACCGACCGGCTGTCTCCACACGTACAGTCATACATACACATGTACATTATAATATACACATTACATCACCACAGCTTGATGTGAGCTCAGCAAAGTGAGAGTGACGGCCTGCGATGGGTTTCCAGCACGCTGCCTGTGTTTCGCAGTATATTTTTCTTTATTTATCACCATTGGCTTCGCTTTTAGTTGCACACCAAAACTCTGACCATGTGTCAGGAGAAATAATAACTAACATTTACTTTTATATCTATCAGTAAAGTTAACTTACGTGCGTGCCCCAAAAAAATGTGTGTGGAAATGAAAGAGCAAGTGAGAGCCAGTTCGGTACTTGTTAGGTATGGATGGAGACATTGGCTAACATGATTGCTTTGAGAAATTAATAATTAAATACAATTGCTGGCTGACGTGGATCCGAAGCAAGGGTGCGGCCCGTGGAGTCATGTCCCACACGTGCACAGCCACTGTATGGGTGCTGCATCGTGCGCCTGCGTGGCGGTATTTACTCAGCTAATCACAAGGTGCGAGCGAGGCGGACCGATCTATTCCAAGCTTCTCCTTCACCCCGCCATCTTCATGGAGGCAGCTGCCTTAGGAAGGGATCGAAGGACGTGAGTGCTAGCGACAGCATTAAGATCGATCAATATCTCTCTCTCTCTCTCTCTCTCTATATATATATATATATATATATTCCTAGTTATGCGTTAGTAAAATCAAGGCAAGTAACCCCACCAGCAGCGTGACCAAAAATACAAACCTTTACTACGTTAACCCTTCAAGTCCTGTTATACTACTGCCACTACCACTGCGGTGACCGTAATAACGCATTTTTCAACGAAGAATACTGTGTCTACTAATTAACACGACAGACAATAACCTGAATTTAAGGAAAAGCAAGCAAACAACAGGTCAACACAACACCAGGTTCCCCAGGTCGCAGCCGTCTGCGTCCGCCGCCGCGAGCCTTGCCGTCGTCGCCACAAGGCCAAGGGTTCCCCCTCGATGCCCACAGCTGCCCGCGTTACAAACCGGTACAGTAAATCTAAACAGGTTTGCTCGTAAAGACTGCCTCGCAAAAGTTATTTCTAAACGTGAAAGTTTCGCAGATAATTTAAAAGAAAAGTGTCAGGGCCTGGGGAGGGCTGACCGCTATTATTACTGTTATTATTTATCTTTATTCCTGCCGAGTGTTGGGTCAGGCTTCGAAGAGATGATGCTGATGACGCGTTTGTGATTAGTGCAGTCAAATGATGGCTTACTCTAACAACCTTATGACCTAATCAAAGGAGAACTCGAAGAATATTAAGCAAGAGGAGAACTTACTATGACTTATTTACAAGATGAATACACAGAAACCTTGGATTTTATACATTGATGATATGTAATGATCTAGGCACTAATTAACGTTATGAAGCCCTAGGCGAGTAAATGACTCCAACGATAAAATTACGTAGTACTTTTTCTCCTTGCTTTTATTTTTAAGGCGCAACAAGTTAAAACATCTCGGAAGAATTAATGTCTTTATCCGGCGCTCTGTACGACACCGGATGTTCATCACTGTCCTCATACGATGACAAGGAAAGGCCCCATGGCAAAAAAGTGGATGCTATTAGACGCTGTAGATAGAAGCTACGATGCTGTATACTAACGCCCGTCCCTCCACAGCTTATGACGATGAAAGTGTTAGTCATGCATGGCGGCAAACCCTCGCTCAGCCGCAGCGCTCCTCCACCGGGCAAGCACATCACAGCTACAAGTAACATAGCCCAAGGCCACACTTCCTCTATTAGCCTAAACACACACCACTGCCTACCATTAGTTTGAGGGCGTTAGTAAAGCGTTGCAGCACACCCAGGCTCAGGCACAGCACAC
The DNA here is from genome assembly GCF_024679095.1 of Eriocheir sinensis. Taxonomy (NCBI): domain Eukaryota; kingdom Metazoa; phylum Arthropoda; class Malacostraca; order Decapoda; family Varunidae; genus Eriocheir; species Eriocheir sinensis. The sequence goes on along the minus strand of NW_026111306.1, from coordinate 435,631 downwards.
AGCACCTCTCCCCAAAGTCAAGACAGAACAGCCCACATCCTTCACTCGTTACGCAGCGCCGAGACGCACCTGACAGTCCCTCCACAAGCCTAAACACACACCACTGCCTACCACCACTATGTGTGCGTAAGTGAAGCGTTGCAACACACCCAAGCTCAGTCACAACACACAGCATCCCCTCCCCAAGCCAACACAGAGCAGGCCACACCCTCAGTCCTTCCACCAGCACGACACACCACTGCCTACCATCAATACAGGAAGCTCTATCTGCCTCACCTTAGTATCGAGGTGGTTGTCGTCTTTGTTGGTGAGCCAGACCTTGGAGTCGTTGGAGTAAGTGAGGGTGTAGGCCTTGACCCAGTGGTTGCGCCCCGTGTCCCTGCGGCTGCGCGTCACCACCCCGGTCACTAGGTGCGGCGGCCCCAAGTCCCACTGCAGCCACTGGTGCTCTGCAGGAAGGAGTTTAAGGCGGTGCTCTTGGTAACTATGTGGTGACTCATCATGCTGAAATTGCAGTGTGATAACTATCTCATAATAAACAATTTAAATGACCTCTGAAAAAATGCAGTGATCAGTGAAAATGGTAGTAAGTAGAAAAGTGTGTTATTCACCATGGTCTGATCAAGTGCTAGACCATGCCAACGCCAGTCAGTACCCTCCCCGAAAGTGCTTGGAGTTGTATAGTGACGGATCTTTGCGTGCGGGTGAAGCTTCACATCACGCCTATACATACCCGAGAGGCGGGACACAGCCCCCAACTGACACCTGGGACCCATTTACTGCTGGGTAGACAAGGGATACAGATGAGAGGCGACTGCCCCCGGACATCTTAGTTGTAAGCCGAGTGCGCTAACTACTGTGTGTGTGTGTGTGTGTGTGTGTGTGTGTGTGTGTGTGTGTGTGTGTGTGTGTGTCTCACCGTCCTTCCTGCGGGCACACCAGGCTCGGTGGGAGTTGAGCCCTTTGGTTGGCAGGATTTTTTTTTTTTTTTGGTGGCCTATTGCACCGGTAGGCTTCTTCCCGGTGGATCCTGATGGTCGGTCCAAGGCTTCTTCCCGGTGGGTCCTGATGGTCGGCCCAGGCCGTTCTGGCGCAGGCGAGTGTTTGCTGCGGCGCAACGGCTTGTACGAGCTGGCGGTGAGCACCACGTCCGAGCCCTCGCTGATCACCATCTTGCACTCTGCGGCACAAACACATACACAATCAGCATACACTCGCTCTATATTACGTATATTTACATATTTTTGTGTTCCTGAACATTGCAATACATATACATCCGCCACACAGACTCAGTGTACGGTCTCTGTGTCGTGTTATTTCTATTAGCATCTGCCTGTAAGCTGTAACGTTGTCTGCTAATAATACAAGACTGAATTACGTGTCAGAAAATAAAGTTTGTCACAATAAATTATGAACGCCATTTTTTTTATGGTATGCTGGGAGTAGATAAGAACTTTGTGGTGCCCCGCGGGACGCGACACCACTCACTACGCTAGCTGCAGTATCACCATTATCCATCTCAATATCTACCGAGGGCGACAGTGGTATAGAACGCTAAACATTCCCCTTACAAAAACACTGAAGAACACTGAAGAACACTGAACACAGCACGGAGCCCGGAGAACATACAGACGAGGCGCCAGGGTGTCCCTAAAACTCGCCGCTTATCTACCAGCAGTCAACACACGAGCAACGGGACATCCATCGACTCCATCGACGGGTCAAGGGTCACGTAAACCGAGCTGCTCGGGTGCGCCACCTCCCACTTGACAGCCACCCTTCTCATTCTAAGGATTAGAATCCATTAACCATGAAGCTACACACCATAAGGATGTTCCTATGATACTCACCCCTACGTTCCATGTATATAAAATCAACCGGTGCTAACCCTAGCTCATACTATTGTAAAAGTCAGGCGCGTGAACCAACCTTATAGACCAGCCGGTTAGGAAGATTGTTATATAAGTTTGATGTAAGACTCACACATTACCCTCGTGATGTATGTATGTATGTCATGCCCAAAAACCCATTTTTGCAGGAGACCTCAGATCAGCAAGCACTCTGCTCGCTCTCTGTACACTTAGTTGTCCTCCGTAGACAACATGGGCAGAGCACTCATCTTTATTACCGTGAGTACGGAGTGAAGTGGTACCGTAGATGAAAGCGTATCCATTGTGTTAGTAGTTCTCTTTAGGAATATTTAGGAAATAAGTGATTATAATTCTGTAACAGTTTATTTTCGTATTATTGAGAAGAACTTGTCAGAGTTATACAAGTACTGACGTCAGTAACCAGCCGTGATAGAAAGCCTGAAGACTCATTGAGTCTCGTTAAGCCAGTCGCTGGTTTTAACAATATTTTTGCCTCTTTCTAGTGTTAAAATAGTATTAAGGTAGATTAAAATAAGTATAAGAAAAGCGACACCGTTTCATCACCCCAACTTACGAACTCCTTTAAATACTCTTAAAGTACCAGAATCTTAAGTCAATTGTCGCAAGTGCAAGCAGTGTGTTATCTCCCTTTAGAGCCCGCTAGCGGGTTACAACAACTTCATTAGTTTTATCTCGTGATTTTTCTCTCTTTTTTCCATGCAGTGAATATATATATATATATATATATATATCTATATATATATATATATATATATATATATATATATATATATATATATATATATATATATATATATATATATATATATATATATATATATATATATATATATATATATATATATATATATATATATATATATATATATATATATATATATATATATATATATATATATATATATATATATATATATATATATATATGTTATATATTGTAATAAATATTCTTTTCATGTCTTCCGCTTCACTAAGCATCAGGATGACAGGAACAATTTCACGCACAATAGCAAGGGCTTAGTGAGGCAGCTCAGCCGTCGACTCGTATTTACTCAGATTTGATCAGTGCCACTCTGACGCGTACCATCTGTATCTTTTCTTAATTCTTTTCTGCCTTAGACTCGTCTAGAATATCTTGAATCGAATATCCGTGTATGTGAGTAAGATCTTCGAGCAATGGCAAGAGCTTTCTACAATTCTGTGAGACAAGTCGTAGTGTTGCAGAGAAAAGGATCCTGCTACCCTCCCCCCAACCCCCACTCCTCAAAAAACAAAGCAGAGAAAAGTTTACGTTCTTAAGTCCTATTTACGCTCAGCATCAAGTCTCGCGATGTGTTGTCCAGTGTTGCCAACTCCTAAAGACTACTCGGCCCTACAAAGTCCTGAAATTGACCTATTTTTTCTTCATTACCTACGACGACTCAGGAAAAAAATCTCACTATGATAGGCAGTACTGTTTTATGTATATGACTATTTATGGTAACAATGAAAAATGTATGTTTTAGGGTTTTGTGCAAAAATATCATTCTTATACTAAATAAATTATTTTCTGTTCTATAGTAAGTTTGACTCCTACCCACAACTCCTAATTACCCTACGTTTTGTTCAAAATTTCTGAAGTTGCTAAATTTCCATACAAACGAAGAAATGAAACTGAATTACTCTCCGGATGGCAACACTGCACGGAATGGAGCTCATGCAACGAGTTGGGCAACACATCGCGACGCCTGATGCCGGGGGTCGTGGCTGAAGAGACACGGGTAGGTAACACGCTTGGGTTTGAAATGGCTAAGAATGCCTAAAGAAATCGATGTGTTGCAGAAATAAGAAAACAAAGGAGAAGAAATATAAGCAGGTACACATTCATAGAGATGAGGGAAGACGCCAACCAACAACGGCAGCACGCTACAAGGTACTACAATCCAGGCGGCAACTGAACTATACATATATTGGGCCTTTGGTCTGTTAAAAAAGGTGAGATGGATTCAAGACTATGAGAAAACTTAAACTCTATAAGGAATAGTTCACCATAAATTTACCGACATAATGGCTGTATTTAGCACGGTAATATCACAATTAGATTCCACTACTCACAGCCTGCACGTTGATTTCAGGTTGCTCATGTGAACACGGCCTGCACGGACAGATCAGCAGTCAATCTTATTTTTTTTTTTATTCGCCTAAACACACACACACACACACACACACACACACACACACACACATTGTTTACACAGACACTTAGTTGGAGCTCCTCGTATTTTGCAAGACTTCCAGAGACTCAGGGCTTCTACCGCACCAGGACTAGCACTGCAAGTTGCCTAAGGTTGCCGTTTACTAGCTAGGGCTACTTGGTAGCACAGTGCTTTTGGACTCTGTCGTTTTTTGCTATGCAAAATCAAGCTACTGAGTCCAAGGCCCCCTCCTGGCCGGGATTCCCGCCATTGCGCATGCGCAATGGAGCTAGTGTGACGTCACTACCAGCGTCAGCACAACGTCACAGCGGCTAGTTTGCTCAAACATGGACTCGTCGACCTTCAAGCTGCTGTTGGAGGCCCAGGAGCGAGCGTACAAGTCTGCACTAGATGTGGTCGTCAGGCAGCTAAACGACCAAGTTACCAAGTTGGATAAGAAAGTGGCAGAACTAACAACTAGCCTGGAATTTACTCAGAGGGAAGTCGACGACCTTAAATCTAATGCCAAAGAACACGAAAAGGAGACAAAGGAAGACAGAAGCAAAATAGACACACTTAACCAGCAACTTCAATCATCTCATCTTAAAATTAAAGAACTAGAAGAAAAAGTCACTTATCAAGAAGACTACAGCCGCAGGAAGAACTTGAGAATAAGTGGACTGGAGGAGAGAGGAGATGAAACCTGGGAGCAAACTGCAGCGGCTGTGACATCTCTCCTGGAATCAAAACTGCAGATACCAGGAATTATATTGGAGCGCGCGCACAGGGTTGGTCAACGCCGAGATGCCAGGCCCCGCCCCGTTGTGGCGCGCTTCGCTCGTTATGGGGATCGAGACGCAGCAATCAGACGAGGAAGACACCTGAAGGGTACTAACATATACCTGAATGAAGATTTGTCTGCAGCTTCTCTAGCAATCAAGAATGCTCAGATGCCCTTGCTCAAGCAGGCAAGGGCTGAAGGAAAAGTAGCTTTCTTCCGACACACCAAACTGATCATCCGGGACAAGACGTTTGAAGTGCTACTGGACTGGACGTGCGGGCCGGGCGCGCGGCTGAAGCTGGAGGCTGGGGCTTGCGTGGCGGCCAGGTGCCAGTGACTGCCGTTGCTGGTGCTGGTGATGCTGCTGATGGTGCTGACGCTGCTGCTGGTGCTGTTGGTGCTGCTGGCGCTCCTGATGGTGCTGGTGATGCTGATGGTGATGGTGGTGTCGTCCGTGTCGAGGCGGCTGGGGCGTGGTGGTGGACAACACTCGCTCTCCTCCCTGTGCACCGACCTGGTGGCTCGCGGCTGTCCTCGGCCCCACCTGCTGCTTCGTCCCCCCAACGCAAGGAAATCAAGAAAATCCTGCGAAGCGGCACCAAGAAATAGATTCACAACGTTAAGTAATTTAGTACATAATAACTCACAATTCCAATTCCAATCAATGATTCTACTACTACTACTACTACATCTACTACTACTACTACTAACTACTATTACTACTACTATCTGCTACTACTACTACTACTACTACTACTACTACTACTACTACTACTACTGCTACTACTGCTATTACGTATACCACCACCACTACTACTACTACTACTACTACTACTACTACTACTACTACTACTATTTTTATGGTTACAACAACAACAAATACTACTACTACTACTACTACTACTACTACTACTACTACTACTACTACTACTACTACTACTACTACTACTTCTATACCTCTTCTCCTGCTACTACTACAGCAATTACAACTATTACCACTATTACTACTACTACTACTATTTCTACTACTACTACTACTACTACTACTATTACTACTATCACTATAACCGCTTCAATATACCACCACCACTACTACCACTACTACTACTACTACTACTACTATTGCTACTACTACTACTACTACTACTACTACTACTACTACTACTACTACTACTACTACTACTACTACTTCCACTACTACTACTACTTCCACTACTACTACTAACGATAATATGCCTCCACCAATAGATTATATTTTCCCTTTTGCCTCTATTAACAATGAAGATTTGTTGCATTGTTTTAATGTCAATAATACAGAAAATCAAGACCTACATGCTTTCCATCCACTTAGTGTAGAAGATAGAAATTATAATAACGATCTTGATGTAACTCAGTTTTATTTAAGAGCAAGAAATTTAAATTTTTCTAAATCTGAATATATTTATCTGGATAGCTTTCCTTTTTCTACTAATAATAGTGAATTATATTTATTAACACTGAATATTAGATCCATCTCATCGAATTTCCAATACTTTGTAGACACTGTCCTTTCGTGCCAAACTAAATTTGATGTCATAGGATTAACAGAAACCCGCTTAGATGTAGATATTTCTCCACTGTACAGACTACCGGAATATGAAATGTTCACTAATAACAGAAACAGGTTTGGTGGGGGAGTGGCCATTTATATCTCTAGTAAGTACAAATCTTCTGTGATCAATGAATTTTCTAAATTGGAACCTTTTATGGAATGTTTGGGAATCGAAGCAATATGTAATGCTAATACCTATTTATTTCTTTGTATTTACAGACCACCTCAAAGCAGTATAAATAATTTTCACAATTCACTTAATGAAATCTTATCCCTAATTAAAGATAAAAATTACAAGGAGGTTTTTGTGTTTGGAGACTTAAACATAGATTTGTTACAATGTAATAATGACAATGTGCAGGATTTAATTAATATAATGTACAGCTATTCTTTATTTCCTCTAACTACCTTGCCTACTCGAGTAACTTCAACTTCATCCACGTTAATTGATCATGTTTGGTCATCTCAGATTGAAAGTAATACTGCCAATTATATATTAAAGACAGATATCAGTGACCACTACCCAGTAATCTCTGTATTTAAATGTGATAAATATCGTCATCCTTCTCCCACTTACGTAACTAAAAGAATATTTAATCAGGACTCCTTGAAAAATTTAGTAATAGTCTCTCACAAACTAATTGGAGTGACACATTAAATTGTATATGTGCTAATGAGGCCTACAACTTATTTTACAGTAAATTTAAAACATGTTTTGATAAGTGTTTTCCGGAAAGAAAATTAAATTTAGTTTTAAAAAGGAACGTAGTCCACATTACTCTAGCTCTTAAGAATAGTATTAGAGAAAACATCGACTTGAAAAACTAGCTCATAAATGGCCTTTAACGTTTAAGGAGCCTTATAGAATATATAGAAATAAATTAACGTCACTTTTAAAATTAGCCAAGAAGAAGTATAACCAAGAGCAGTTACTTAATAGCCAAGGTAATCCAAAACAACACTGGAGATCCATTAATACTATTCTTGGTAGATGCACAGGTGCTAAACATACAGTTATTGAATTAAAGCCACATTGTACTGACATTTCTGAAACATTTAATGACCATTTTTTGAAGGCTGGGGGGCTAGATCATGATATAGTAGGGGATGAATATATGACATATTTACACAACTCACCTAATTACTCGGTATACTTATCACCAGCTACACAGATAGAAATTGAAAACTTTCTTAAGACATTAAAAGGTACATCAACTGGTTTTGATGAAATTTCTCCCTTGGTCGTAAGACAAACTGCCAGCATAATTGCCTTGCCATTAACACACATAGTTAACCTCACATTAAAGAAAGGAGTTTTTCCGGACGAACTTAAGAAAGCTAAAATTATTCCATTGTTTAAGTCAGAATAGAGATGATGTCAATAACTACAGACCTATATCAGTTCTTCCTGTGTTCAGTAAAGTCTTTGAAAAAGTGATATGCACTCGTCTTGTAAATTTCATTGAGAAAAATAATTTATTTTCGAATTGTCAGCATGGTTTTAGACCAGGGCGCTCTACTGAGTCGGCCATATTTCAGTTTACCAATAATGTGTATAAATATCTGGAAAAGAAACATTATTTAGTTGGAATTTTTTTAGATCTTTCTAAGGCTTTTGATTCGCTATGTCATAAAATTCTATTAAGTAAACTTAGTAATTTTGGGATTCTGGGAGTTCCTTTAGAATTATTCAAAATTATTTAACAAATCGATTTCAAGCTGTTTACTGTAATTCTAAATATTCTTCTTTCAAGCCTATCAAAATGGGTGTACCGCAAGGATCTATCCTAGGACCTATACTTTTTCTCATCTATATTAATGATATTGTCAATGCTAGTAATAAATTTAAGTATACCATTTATGCTGACGACACTAATTTACTATTAGATGATAAAAATATAAATAGTTTGCATATAAACATTAATAATGAGCTCAATTCAATTAATATGTGGCTTAAACATAATAAGTTAAGGTTAAATATCACTAAAACAAAATACATTATCTTTCAAAACCGATCAGTCACTACTAACATGCCACCTATAACACTTGAAGGAAAAGTACTTGAACGAGTTTCTTACTAAGTTTTGGGCGTTGTCATAGATCAAAATATCAATTGGAAATACCAAATTAATTCTGTTGCAAATAAACTATCTAGGATATGTGGCATACTGTATCGAATAAGAAATAGCCTTACACAAGAAGCACTTATCAGTATTTATTATACACTTTGTTACCCGCATCTCATTTATTGTGTATCTGTGTGGGCGTGTACGTGGACTTCCTTTCTTAAAAATCTTCAGGTTTCTCAAAATAAGATATTTAGGTGTATGTTTTACATGAACAAGTTTGATTCCACACATAACGTATTTTCCACACATAGATTTCTTAATTTTAAAAACATTCATTGTTATTTTCTACTATTATTTATTTATAAAAACCTCGCACTGATGCATGGAACTCATCCTTTTCAAGTTATTAATACAGTGCATAATACGCGCAGGAACAATATAAATCTTATCTCTCCACAGTTCAGGACAGTTCTTTTCAGAAATAGTATTTTATGCTCAGGACCTCAAGTTTGGAATTCTTTGCCAGTAGAAATAAAAAATCTCCTTAATAGTAATAATTTCTCTCTATTTAAAAAGTCAGTAAAAACACACTTATTTGCAATCCAAAACAATCACGGTTAAAATTATAATTTATTCCTGAAACATGAACACAAATTTACATTATTAAATCTAATCAGTGAATTGCATAGTACTATTGTCCATATTATTTTTATTATTGTTATTATTATTATTATTATTATTATTATTATTATTATTATTATTATTATTATTATTGTTATTATTATTATTATTATTATTATTGTTATTATTATTATTATTGTTGATGCTGTTGTAGTTGTTATTATAGTTAACATTTTAGATATAACTATTATAACTTCATCTGGTATTATAGTTAATGTTGTTATTTATTGTATATTTGTATTTAGCTTTATGGTTGGGAGCTATCTGCAACCTTTAGAAATATAATAATAGTACAATGAAATAAATATTATACAGTCTGTCGGGAAGCTTCGGCTTGACAGGCTAGATTCGTTGCCAGAATTATAATTATATATATATATATATATGTATATATCAATGTGTGTATATTATGGCAATAAACATTACTTACTTACTTACTTACTTACACACACACACACATATATGCACCCGTCCTCAAAACCAAATAAACAGGAAAAGAAAGTAGCATCATGGTCTTAATATTCATAAAGTCAGCCTCTCACCCGAACTATTTACTTCACTCGAACAACTCAAGATGCATGTAAAGTCTTGTCTTGAGTCTAAACTTAAACGTGGAAACTGTACCAGGGATAGATGGACCAACTAGTTTTCTCAAGAACAACAATATTCACTCATAGTTTACCCATGTTATAACAATACTCCCTTCACTGAATTTGTTTCGTTTCGTGTGAATCGGGGCCGCGGGAGGGGGGGAGGCATGCAGTTAGTAAGTTCAGAAGAGCAGTCAGCATGGAAATATCGATAAAAGATAGAAAGAGATGCAACATGGCGGCGGAATTTAAGAGGTAGAAGACTGTAAGTAAGAGGAAGGGAGCTGGTGATACGAAGAGCCTTACGGCCATAGTGTTAGACTTCGCCATTCCCATCCCATCCCCATCCCTTACCCGTGGCCACAGACCGTAGTGTAAAGCGTCCCCATGTGGTTGGGGTTGCTTTACGCTACCCCGTGAGGGTGCGGATGGGGTGGGAAAAGTGTTGACTCCGCGGTGTAGAGAACAGGACATCTTCGGGTTTTCCTTCGTATATTTCATGAGTAAATAGTGTTCTATTTGTTATTATAGAAGGGCATATATTGAAAAGTATCAGAATATTTGTATGACTGATATTATGTCGCAAACTTCGCTAAAGTTGATATATATTTTTTAGTTTGTAAAGTCTGTGGTGTTTCCATTTGATTGTAAACGTAAAGTTATTCCTGAAAATTCATTTATAATTGTCCCCAAGAATGGCAAAAGACGGCAGATTGATAACTAAATATGGCATTATTATGGGAATACTTAACATATACCATAAAAAAGGGTATTTCTTGGCCACCACCTTGATTTAAGACAAAATGTTATAATGACACGACCTGGCAACCCCGGTGTGGCTGTCCAGGTGTGTGACGAGTCATGGATACCAACCTGTCTCATAAATTAACTTACCCGCGTTACTTGTTATTTACTTGTAGATCAACAACGCTATTGTTTTGTTTTATGAGATATAATGTATATGAATACAATGTTGTGTAAAAAATGCATTATTTATCTCGTTTTCTGTAATTATTGATTTGAAAGTGCTGCCAACATTATTATGACGTGCGGATTGGTGCCTCATATCTGTCCCGGGGATGGGAAGGTGACTTGTCCATACCCCAGTCCCGCGTATGGGGATGGGGACGGAAAGGGAATGGGGAAGACTAACACTATGGCCGTTAGACTCCACTCTGTCCAAGAGAGCTGTGTGAGTGGAGCCCCTCCACACGTGAGATGCATACTCCATGCGTAACGTAAAGGGGCGCAAATGTCTACCCGGCTGGTGACCAAGTAACGATCTCATTCATACCTGGCCAGCCCCGAGGCCTACAGTGACTACAAGGTTAACCATGACTGAGGAGAATACTGGCGATAAAGGAATAGGTATCCTACTCCACACGCGGGTGGCGCGATTCACCCTTTTGTATATGCTCGTGCGGGACCTCACCTTTATCTTACCAGGAATAAGTTACCCAACCCATTCCAACAAGTCCATTTAGTATCCACAGGTCTACGTAATTCACAATTTCTCCCGGGTAATTACAACTCTTTGCAAACGAAAAGATGAAAAATGACAAAGGAATTCTTTAACTTTTTTTCCCATCATCGATTCTAGCATTACTGCAAACTTTGGTTTTTCGATAATTTCTTTGTGGAGTTGAAATCTCTGAAAAGTTACCCGCCGTGTTTCCCTTTCCCTTCCATCACGGCAGCCACCACGTGACTAATTACCGAACTATCCTGAAGATGACGAGTGTAGCTCGTTTTTCATCCCTTTCCCTTGTATTATGACGATTGTATGAGAAGCCACGCTGGGGAGAAGGTACAAATTCCTGAGGTACGAGTACTTGCCAGTTAATAAATAATCACTATCATCGATAACTTCAGCGATTACCTAATCATATAAAAAATAATGTTATGAATTATATGAGACGACGAAATGAGAAAATATAGGAAATGCATACAAATCAAAAGAGTGACAACGATACGAGTGAGCCACACAATAGGTATAAATGACAGGGACAGTTAGGCAGACAAAACACCTGTGCTTAGTTAAATTTCATCCTTGTAAAACATTCACTCACCTATTTACTGGGAAGGAGTCCAAACCAGATTCTGCCACAGTCTTGCGCTTGTTCTTTGAGTACTTGGATCCCAAACAAACGCCAAAGGCCGCCACGCTGCTGGCATTACTACGTCCACTCTAGCGGCGCGAGGACTACAGGAAAGGTTAGCGATGATACGGCAGCTCCTTTCAACAAACTCTATAGTACCCCCACCCCCTTATCATCATGATATATTTCTCTTATGTTATACATTATGTTATTTTCTATGCATCTATCTGTACATCAGCACACACACACACACACACACACACACACACACACACACACACACACACACACACACGGATATCCCGATGAACCGTCTCGATACCCACGGGTGAGCAGCGGTATTACTTGAACAACTTTGTCCTCGCCGCATCAACACCCGGGTTTGGTGCAGCCGTCCCACGCACAACCAGAGGTCAAAGGGCACGTCTGGGCTAACTTGGATGGCAACAGCTGTCCATAAGGCCTAGGCGAGCTTATTGGAGGCGAGAGAGACAATTTCGCGTCGCAAAACAATGTATGCTATGTAGTATTATGTCAGCACGGACTTGTGTTTGCCTCGTCTGACCGTAGGAAATGTAAGGGTACTGTGAGGTAATTGTAAGGTAAATGTTATGGTAAATGTCTAGGGAAGGGCATTGTAAAGAATCACGTGTCCGATAATGCTCGGAGCCTGAGTGCGACATGGGGTTTGGGAGAGGCGGGTGGACTGCTGGGCGAATTCGTTTTATTTTCATATTATTATTCTTGAGCTTATCAGAGGTGCCAGTCACACGGTTTCTAGTTGACAGATCACCTCACTGCCACCTGCTACCTATTATATTCTGTAAGCGGATACGGGTACTACACATTAATAAATCTACATATATTAATTAAGATGAGTGGGAAAACTACATACGATCCTCGAGTCTGGGAGCGGAGGACGGAAAAAAAATAAGGAAGAAAATTGGGAGCAGCGGAAAGGGAGAGTTGAATGTCGTGGAGTGACTTGTACAACTTTTTGGCCACTCCTATGTACTCTACTCGGGAGCAGTAAGTGGCGGGCTTCTTTTTTCATTATTGTTTTCTTTTTTTTCACGCCCTTGAACTGTCTCCATATCTGTAAAAAAAATCGCCGGAGCAACACCTGAGTGGGAAGATTTCGTGCCTCATTGCTAGTTATTCTTGCGTCAGATGAAATAATTATTCAGTATTTCAATGAGCTCCGCACACCATTCCCACCATCTCCGAGGAACTATAACATGGGTCGTATTATAAGACACCTCGTCACCCAAGTACGCATATTTTATAAGGGTTTCGTAGCAGGTGTGGGCATTTCCAGTAGTAGTTTTATGACCCTGGTGTTAGTTTGACCCTTCTTCTGCACCATGAACCTGAAGAAACACTTATTAGAACCCGAAGGACCCATCTTTGACCTTTAGAAATAGCTGATGTGAGAAGCGAAAGTGTCTTATGATACCGAGCACAGTCTCCAGCTCGATAACCTCCCACCACACTCCTCCCCTGGCCTATCTTAGTCACCTTATCATTGCCATCGCTCCATGATGCCACCACCGTTGTCACTGTCATCACCATCATCATCCTTGCCCACACTATCATCGTAGTCGTTACTATCATTATCACCATCAGTACTTGGTCCTTGTTTATCTCCACATCACCCTCTGTTTTCAGGATTCTCACCTTCCCCTCCCTCCTTCATATACATATATATATATATATATATATATATATATATATATATATATATATATATATATATATATATATATATATATATATATATATATATATATATATATATATATATATATATATATATATATATATATATATATATATATATATATATATATATATATATATATATATATATATATATATATATATATATATATATATATATATATATATATATATATATATATATATAATTTATATTATATGAATATTTATAGACATATATACACCCACTTGACAATTTTGCAATTTTTATAATTTATCTTCTTGCATGATCATAATATTATATTTACCTAGTCAGTTAGTTATTTTATATGTGCTGTTGACAAAATAGTCATAATCTGCCAGGCTACCAGAATGCAGCGGTGATGAACGCCTTTTTCCACATCATTACCAGAATTCCATCTTATAAATCTGCGCTAACAGGCAGCGAAATCTCAATCCAAACAAAGTTCTCCAGTAGAAAATGTCAAGAATGACATCTTAATATATATTTTATCAACACCATAAACTTGAACCATATTGGCGAGTCTAGGATCTGTTTGGACACCTGTCTCTGAGCGCCCGAGGCCGTGTAGAGACAAGCCTACGCATCGCGGGCGTGGGGCAAGGGACGAGAGGAGCAGAGCCACACGAGCTGCCAGGCCCACCAGGCCGGGCGCCGCCACGTTGTAATCGTTTCCATACTGAGCTAATATAATAATTTATACTTTATATTAAAACTAATAAAGGTTATAAATGCTCTCTTAAATAAGTTTTCAAATTAGTCTGTGATAGCTATGTGTGAGTGGGTTATTGTTTTATAGAAAAATTCAAACGAAAACTGCATAACAATCAAGGAGAGAGAGAGAGTGGTGTCAGCTGTTTGGTTATAAACATAACAATTACCACCTCTTGAATCTTGCATTTCCCCCTCCGGCGCGTGCTGATGTTGCGTTTAAGAAGTGACACGTGACAGGAGGCCTCGGCCAGCGATCTGCTGACGGCCGTAATTACAACTGTTCGGCAGAGAAATAACAGGTACAGGTGGAGTCACATGCTACAGCTGCGCGTGGCGTCGGTGCTCGTCTCTCTCGCTGGCCAAAGAGCACGTGGCGGGTGCTGCCCGGTACAGGTCCGGTGTCATGTGCGAGGCACCACAATTTATAATCTCCACGTTTCCCCAGGTGCCCATTTATTGAACGTACACCTGTGCAGTGCAGCAGACACTTTCCTTAGAGCCATGTTACGTAACGCATCAGAGTAACAGTGAACAACTAGGCGAGAAAAGTGCCCTCTTGACAGGACGCGTAAGGGAAGGGAGAGCCAGCCATTGGCGGAGAAAAAAAGCCAATTGCCGATAAAGTCAGCTGAGGAGCGGTAGTTTTGAATTTTCTACGGTCAAAACGTTCAATTCCTTTGGTGGCTGCGACGCACTTATAAGATCAGCAATCAGCGCGGCGGTCCTCGGCGAGTGTAACAATTAGGACGCCGGGCGGCAGGTGAAGGCTCTATCGGATGGATCAGGTTTTTGCGGAAGAGTATATTGCGTTGTTCTCTTTTTAATCCCTTCCAGCAGTCTCTCTCTCTCTCTCTCTCTCTCTCTCTCTCTCTCTCTCTCTCTCTCTCTCTCTCTCTCTCTCTCTCTCTCTCTCTCTCTCTCTCTCTCTCTCTCTCTCTCTCTCTCTCTCTCTCTCTCTCTCTCTCTCTCTCTCACACACACACACACACACACACACACACACACACACACACGCACGTCACAATATTGTATCTCGCACGCTTATCTCCTTCGTTAACTTTGTCCAAACACATTCCACAGCTTTTGTTTTAGCCGCAGGACACTTCTGCACAAATTTCAACATCTTCCCATTGGCAGGCCACTCTTGCCGCTGGGGAAACCTGTTCAGCAATTTACGACCTTTCCCTAAGTATACCACCACCACCACCAACACCACCACCAAACACCTACTGTCCTCATCACGACTAGTCTCCACCACATAGATGTGGCTGTGTGTGTGTGTGTGTGTGTGTGTGTGTGTGTGTGTGTGTGTGTGTGCTTGGAGGCGCCCTGAGATGGTCGTTTTGCCACCTACCGATAATCCCTATTCCCACTTGCACTGCTTACTTTTCTTCGTTACTGTGGTTCCCTTCTTCCTCTTTGTTACTCTCTCTCACTAGACAATTTGAATTTTCCTTTATTTTGTTAATTATTATTAAACAACATGAAGAAGCGTGTTGCTGCAGCCCTGTTACCCGCCATCCGACGCGTGAACTGCACTACTTAGCCGACTAGGCAAGATTACAGCAGAAAGAATTTGCTGGAGGCCAGTCGGTCTTCATGGACATAGCACCTCCTTTATTACCTAACACCGATTTCCTCGATATACGGATATTTTTTATATCACATCGAAGCAACGATGGGAAACTCTGCATCTCGACAGAAATTCAACGTGTGGGTAACCCTGGAGCGAGGCTCCTCACTGGTGGACTCCATCAAGCTCTCGTGCAAGGACTCCACCTGCTGCCTGAAGAGGAGGCGTACGGTCGCCTCCGTCAAGCTCCCCGTGGAAGGATGGTCTTGCGTCGCAGGGATTCAAGGCTGCCACGCCGAGGGTGAGCTGCGTGTGCCCTTGGCGAAGCTGTGCAAGAAAGACGGCAACGCGGCCGTCAGGGTGCAATGTGCCTCGCTTAGGAAGCCAGTCTTCACCTCTTCCATCCCACTGGCCTGGCTGCTGGACAACATCAGCGGCCTCCACTTCTCTCTCTTCTGTGATGACGGGCCCGTCTTCACCAGTCTCCGGTGCAACGGGAGGCGGTGTGGCGAGCCCGTCCGGGCGGTGAGCCCTGCACCGCGTGCGGCCACTGACGGAGTGGCCAGGACCGATGAGGCTGATGCATGGGCAGCCTTTGAAGTGACGACCCATGATGACTGGTCCGTGGAGGCTGATGTTTCATGGGCAGCCCCAAACTTGGTGACCTCCGCTGCTATGGTCGAGGCTGATGCATGGGCAGCCTTTGAAGTGACAACCCATGATGACTGGTCCGTGGAGGCTGATGTCTCATGGGCAGCCCCAGACTTGGTGACCTCCGCTGCTATGGTCGAGGCTGATGATTCATGGGCAGCCTTTGAAGCAATGACCCGTGATGACTGGTCCGTGGAGGCTGATGTTTCATGGGCACCCCCAGACTTGGTGACTTCCGCTGCTATGGTCGAGGCTGATAATTCATGGGCAGCCTTTGAAGCAATGACCCGTGATGACTGGTCCGTGGAGGCTGATGTTTCATGGGCACCCCCAGACTTGGTGACCTCCGCTGCTATGGTCGAGGCTGATAATTCATGGGCAGCCTTTGAAGCAATGACCCGTGATGACTGGTCCGTGGAGGCTGATGATTCATGGGCAGCCCCAGACTTGGTGACCTCCGCTGCTATGGTCGAGGCTGATGATTCATGGGCAGCCTTTGAAGCAATGACCCGTGATGACTGGTCCGTGGAGGCTGATGATTCATGGGCAGCTCCAGACTTGGTGACTTCCGCTGCTATGGTCGAGGCTGATGATTCATGGGCAGCCTTTGAAGCAATGACCCGTGATGACTGGTCCGTGGAGGCTGATGATCCATGGGCATCCGCCGAATTGGTGACCGCCATCACCGATGAGGCTGATGATCCATGGGCACTCTTTGAAGTGACGACCCGTGATGACTCGTCTGATGAGGCTGATGATCCATGGGCACTCTTTGAAGTGACGACCCGTGATGACTCGTCTGATGAGGCTGATGATCCATGGGCACTCTTTGAAGTGACGACCCGTGATGACTCGTCTGATGAGGCTGATGATCCATGGGCACTCTTGGAAGTGACGACCCGTGATGACTCGTCTGATGAGGCTGATGATCCATGGGCATCCGCCGAATTGGTGGCTGCCATCACCGAAGAGGCTGATGATCCATGCCCATCCGCCGAATTGGTGGCCGCCATCACCGAAGAGGCTGATGATGCATGGGCAGCCTTCGAGATGATGACCAGTGATGACTGGTCCGTAGAGACTGATGCCTTCCTGGACGTCACGGCCATCTGTGCTGTCGTTGTGTAAATTGTCATGCTTCACTAAGCAGCCTGGTAACACACTCACCAGTGAGACCCGGCGCAGGCGCGAGCCACATCGTGAGCCACACTCCCGGGGAGCGAGACACCCTTCAGTGACCGTCGCTCTTATTACACCTTCAGGGGAGGAGCTCCAGCTGTATTTCTTATCTTATCAATGAAAACCTTTACAATAAAACTATTATCCTATTAATGAATTTACCTTACCTATTAATAATAGTGTGCCTATCACAGTGAAATTCACCACATGCACGACTGCCAAGCCTCTTCCATTCGACTACCATTCTATTAGCAAACCAATTCCTGCCTGCATGTTTAACAAATCTATATTGATCTAACGACCCATGGCTAAGAGTGCATGCCCTTTACGAGCAGACCCTCATCAAAGGCCGTCACCCATCTATAAACTTTAATGAAGTCTACTCGCAACGTCCGCCTTTCCAGGAATGCAAATTTAGACGTTAAGGGCAACCCTTTTACGGCACGCGTTCCTTTACTCACCAGTTACGGTCATATTGTACATTACACCTTTTTAAATACATTGGAAAACAGTACAAGAAAACTACTACTACTACTGCTACTACTACTACTACTACTACTACTACTACTACTACTGCTACTACTACTACTACTACTACTACTATTGCTACTACCTTTATTTATATATTTTTTTACATCTTGGCCTATGGTGCCGGTAGGCTTTCTTTGGGGGCCTGGTAGTCGGCTCGAGCCCACCGTGGCGCAGGCAAGTGTTTATAGTGACGCCATCTATTCGTGGCTCATGCTGCCTCCCGAGCTCATTCTTGATTTCCCTTTGACAGCTCCTCAAGACTCTTAGACCATAGCCACGGAAAAACTCAGCACAACGCCCATACTCCAAGTTCCAACTACGTGTTTCCAGACCTTATTCCTATGATATCAACTTTCCACGAAGCACTTTACTTGATGATGAACACCTCTAAAAATTATCCATATATCTCATATTTACTGTAATAATGATCCAACAATCTGATGTCCACTGATAGTAATAATTTGACGCAAATGTGCAAAGCAAAAAAAGTAATTGGGTGTAAAGTACTATATGTGGAATTCAAAGAAGGTGAAAAACTATAAAACCTGCCGTTGAGTAGTAAATGAGAACTTTGTATTTAGCGATGAAAGACTGAGTACAATATGGAGAGGCATAGGCATACTTGAAATACTTCTACTATATACGATGATGATGATAATAGTAATAATAATAATAATAATAATAATAATAATAGAGCAAGTAGGTATTGGAAGTATTCTGGTCTCATTAGTAACAATCCAGGGGTGTAGTAGGTAGAAAGGCAACTAAAATTAAGAAATTGCAATGGACGGACACGGGATAAAGGGAACAGATATGGAGGGAAAGAGTACCTATGCGACACACTGGGAAATAACTAATGTATACAGAACCCAAGGCATGTTATCCACGCATTGTGCATGAAATAAAAGTTAAGCACGGTTATTTTTTCTTACCTATCAAGATTTATTTGCGAATAGTTGCCATTCAAAAGAATTAAGAATATTCTATCTATTCCTTTATAGTTTAGCAACAGCCCTGTCACCCGCCCACATCACAAGCAGTAGCGGCAACATGACCATCAAGAACAACTATCACACAAAATACTTCCACCATCACTATCATCACTACCTCCATAAACCATAAAATTCCAATACCAATGACAATATTAATCTTACCACCATCAACACCACTGATATCAACAGGAATATCATTACCAATATTAGTACCAACAACAATACCATTACCAGCACTATATAGTACCACCTCCACCACCACCACCACCACAAACAACAACAACAACAACAACAACAACAACAACAACCATTAATACAACCACCACCCGCATCCCCAGCGCCGCCCGAGTCAGGTGTTAGTGGAGGCCGTGCGGCGAGACAGCAGGCAGCAGCGGGCGGGCCAGGCAGCCGCACCTCACCTGACGGACTCGGGTTCTCCAAGGGCGCCTCCGTTGATATGATGGGCGGAAGGAAATCGTCGGCGTCGTCAGGCAGGAGCGGAGAGTCGCCCTGGACGCTGCTGGTATTGTAACTATACTCCTCCTGCCCCAAGACTTCCACGGCCGGCACCTCCTCTGGCGTGACGGGCGGAGACTCACCTTGGCTCTCCGCGGGGGGCCCGGCGGCGGCGGCCTGTGGTGGCGGCAGCAGCAGCAAGAGAAGCAGCAGGAGCAGCCAGTACCCCTTGGACGCCACGCCCTGCACCACGGCAAGGGCTCGCCGCCATCTTGGCTCCTGCAACGCAAAGAATTATCTGTTAGATGCTTATAAGTGTTTATTTATTAGTGGTCTCCCAAAGTACCAAGTAGGTCTATAGAGATAAAATACCGGGAAAACAGAGAAGAATGCTTAGGGGGGGGGATGAAAACCACCCATGTGCGTTTAAGTTAATATTACAACACAAAAGGTAACTCATCATTTTTACTGGGGAAAAGTTTACATATTATTATGCAGTTCGTGAACAAACTGCTCCGGTGTGCGGCCGACTTCAAAGAAACTCATTATTTCAGCGTTACTTGTAGGGCGAGCCAACCTCACCTCCCGACCGTGAAATTCCACCAAGCAGTAATTAACGGGGTCTCACCAGCACTTACGAAAACTTCATCATAGTTAGCCAATGAAGTTTCCAGTGCTGAGTCATGTAAGTTTATTCCAATCAAATTCCACTCTTTAGTTTTATCAAATCTTCCTTCCTTCCTTCAGACCCCTTTCCCCTCTCACTAAGAGGTTACACAAGGTTCGCACTGAACTCTGACTCTTTTCTAAGTCTAACAATACATCTGCCATCGCCTTAGAGGTTCCAGCCCCTTGATCATTCGACGAGTAAGGAGGCAGGAGGCGGCCGTGGGTGATTCCTCCACTTATCTCGCCTATAATCCGCGGCACACCGAGAAGTATGACATTAAGCCACAACCTTACTGTCAGCTTAACCTTATCTACCTACCGAGGTCGACTTCCCTCAATGAAAGGTTGATTTTATTAAGCAGATCCCCGGGAGTTGCAACCTCCCGACTTAATCCATACCTCTTCGCCGGTAAGAAAAAATATAAATAATCCTTAGAATTCCTTACTGACCGCCGAATCCAGTCGACACTTCCCGTCGAATTCTTTACGTCTGGCGCCTACTAAAGGAAGGCTTCAAAAAGTTGGCGTTATTTTATTTGGCGTTTGGGATGAGGCGACCACACATTTCTCAAGCTTTCAGCGGGGAGAGGAAAGGGCGGCGAGCTGTGACGGTGATGGTTACATAATTCTATACTTTCCTGAACTTTCCCCCGCAATCAAGGAATGAAGGAAAGCCACACGAGTTACGGTGAAAACATTTCTCGCAGTAATGTATTTATCGCATACCTTGGAGAAGGCTGTGTGTGAAGAAGCGTCCAAGAGTTACGGGCAGTGAGTAGAGAGAGTAGAGAGAGAGAGAGAGAGCGTGTGTGTGTGTGTGTGTGAGTGTGTGTGTGTGTGTGTGTGTGTGAGTGTGTGTGTGTGTGTGTATGTGTGTGTGTGTGTGTGTGTTCTTTCATGTCTTTGTCTCTAGTTGTGTGTATCTGTCCGTTGCTCGTCTGTCTGTATGCCCAGATGCCTACCAGTCTGTCACTAACAACTTTCACCAATGAATAATACTTGAATACTGAGTTCCACGGATTTATCTTTGACAGACCTTTTTTCCAGCACACATTATCCTAGGACAACTGTCTTTATGAAAAAAAATGGGAAAGGTTTACATAACACTCCTTTCCGTCCCTTTGACCTTCTGACCACCGCGATGGGTGTGGGGGGCGGGGGCAGGGGGGGCAAGGTGGGAGCTTGGCGGGGTGCGGCGGGCAGGTAGGACCCCCCGCAGAGTTGTTCATCGGCGGCGTCGCGGGAGAAGCTACTTTGCTGATCCGCTTTTATTTATGAAGAGTGAGGAGAGAGTCGCCGCCTTTCTCTCTAAGCTGACCGGCCGCGCTGAGTGGCTGTGTCGAAACAATCCGCAACGTCTTCATTATCAGATGTGATGAGGAAAGCACACACACACACACACACACACACAGAAAGGAAGTTTTATTGTGTGTGTGAGTGTTTGTGTGCGTGGTACGTACTAATTACCTTTTACGTAAATCTGTGACGGAGAAGCAGCTCAATTTTCCTTTACGTGCTGAGCAAACAACAGATTAAGTTTTACAGTTTCTATCCAGACTCTTTTTTTTCTATTTCTGATGAACGTGTTTTTTTTCAAGAAGTGCGAAAAATGGAGGAATGATAACTGGAAAATAATCATAACCCTTAATACTTTCTTACACGTTTTCACTGTCACCGCCTCCGGCACTTGGCGCACGCAGCACGGCCGTCACGTGTGTGTGGAGGGAGCTGTGTAAATGTTTGGGATGTCCACCCATGTGGAACTGGTAAATATATTCATCAGATTTTTAGGTTTTTTGGTAAGAAAAAAAAACAGACAGGTAAACAGACGGACAACGACGAGTGTTTCTTTCCTCATTGTCCGTCGCTTTTATTGTCTGCCCCCAAGTTGCAACAGAAATATATATGTTACAAGTTATTGTTCCTGCTTAAGCAAGTGCCCGTGTGTCCTTAGCCCGGAGCTCCCCGTTGACAGCCTCGCCCTCCCATGCAATACTTCACCTTCCCCCTTTCTATCAGGTGCCCGTGTGTCCTTAGCAAGGAACTCCCCGATGACAGCCTCGCCCTCCCATGCAATACTTCACCTTCCCCCTTTCTATCAGGTGCCCGTGTGTCCTTAGCCCGGAGCTCCCCGTTGACAGCCTCGCCCTCCCATGCAATACTTCACCTTCCCCCTTTCTATCAGGTGCCCGTGTGTCCTTAGCCCGGAACTCCCCGATGACAGCCTCGCCCTCCCATGCAATACTTCACCTTCCCCCTTTCTATCAGGTGCCCGTGTGTCCTTAGCCCGGAACTCCCCGATGACAGCCTCGCCCTCCCATGCAATACTTCACCTTCCCCCTTTCTATCAGGTGCCCGTGTGTCCTTAGCCCGGAGCTCCCCGTTGACAGCCTCGCCCTCCCATGCAATACTTCACCTTCCCCCTTTCTATCAGGTGCCCGTGTGTCCTTAGCCCGGAACTCCCCGTTGACAGCCTCGCCCTCCCATGCAATACTTCACCTTCCCCCTTTCTATCAGGTGCCCGTGTGTCCTTAGCCCGGAGCTCCCCGTTGACAGCCTCGCCCTCCCATGCAATACTTCACCTTCCCTTTCGCAGGTTGGGCCTCAGCCACTCCCAAAGCGGCAAGAACACAACAGAGGAAGTGAATGAATATCTCGCGCTCGCCATTGACAGACTTAGGAAGGAAAATTGCAAGCCGTTCCTCCTTACGTTCACTAAGCCCAGCGTGGAGAAGGTGTGTGAGAGAGAGAGAGAGAGAACATTATAGACATATAAACCAGCCTTACAATCACTATACGTAGCTACTTTTACGCCTGTTTCAAAGCCGCTGGTGTGTGCGTTACCTAATCTACAGAGAGACTGTAAACGAGGTTGAAGTGAGTTCGTTCCATATTCCTAAACGTCTCGGCTCAGATTAGGACTATTTTCCAAGCCCACAGAGAAGATTAACTGGGTTTTCACGGGGGTGTCCCGTTGAGGGTGCAGAGGTCGTGTATGACTGTCACCGGGATCACGAGACAGTCCGTGAAAACCCTGAAACTTCTACGAGAGGCTTTTAAACAGGCGAACCGAGGCGCCGACGGGTTAAGGATACGTGCCGTGCAGCCTTACTGACCCACCCCTGCAGCACTGTGTGTGTGTCTGTTTACAGCTGACGGTGTGTGTGTGTGTGTGTGTGTGTGTGTGTGTGTGTGTGTGTGTGTCATTGTGTGCTCTAATCTCTATGCCTACCCATTTCCCTGCAGTATAGATGTATTTACACATTTCGGAGAGTAGAAACCAGTCTTGCTAATCACTCTATCCGCTTAAGTGTCTATTTCAAGCGTCTGGCCCCTCAGTTCTCTTGTTTGATAAGCCTCTCGTACTTACAAGTTGCTGGGCTTTCCGTGGACTGTTTTGTGATGCTGGTGATAGGTTTACACGACCTCTGCTGCACCCTGAACTGGAAAACCACCCATGAAAGCCCGGTTAATCCTCTCTGAGGAAGTAGTAATGGCAGCCGGATACTGTTAAAAATAAGGCCCTCAGACTTGCTCATGACTTACGCATCTTGATCGGGAAAATCGCGCATGATCATCCAGCTCATCTTCCCTGCGGCCTTGAGAAATAGTCGCCATGGGGGCTGATACGTTCAAGAATTCGGGGTCAACATTTCGTCGCCCAAGCACGCACACGTTTGCCAAGGGTTCCGTAGGAGTTGTGGACATTTCTCGGGGTAGTTTCATGACCCTGGTGGTAGTCTGACCCTTCTTTTGTTCCATCAGCCTAAACGAACACTCATTAGAGCCCGATTAATGTCCTCTTTGGGCCTTGAAAAAAGTTGATGTGAGAGGCGGAAGCGTCTGACAATGCCGACCTGAGTCTCGTATTCTTAACGCTTTCCACCTCACAACAAACGTTTACAAAGTTTTCAGGAGTATTTTCAAGATCCCATCACAGAGGCCTCGTCAGACTACCGCCAGGGCCGTAAACTACCCCTGGACGCGCCCACCACTCCACGACAGCCTTGCCCAGTGTGTGCCTGGACGCCGAAAGGTTTACCAACATGACCCCCGAAGTAGCCGGCGACGCGTGATTCAGGGCGCCGCTACTGGCTCGGGTCCAGCATGCATGGCAGAGTTTAAAGGCCCATCATTCATCCCTGCGCCGCCCTCAAGGTCACGCTGGCCTTAGCCCCGCCCCGGCACACGATAGAAAATGGGATTTTTGTAAGGCAGACTCCGGGATTTGATGGCGCTCCCTGCTAGAGTGACTGATTTACTTTAAGAATGGCTGATTGAATGCCTTGACTGACTGACTGACTTATCTTGACTAGCTGACCATGCTGATGTAAGTGGCTGACTGACTTACTGACTCGCTGGCTGTGTGGCTACGAAAATAACTGACTGATTGCTTGACTGACTAAATGACTGACTGACTGACTGACTGACTAGCAGTCTGACTACCTACGTAACTGTCTGACTGCCGGACTAACTAATGTATAATTGAATGACTGATTTGGCTGACTGACTGACTGACTGACTGACTGTGGCTACGTAAAAAAAGTGATTGGTTGCCTGACTGACTAAATGACTGACTGACTGACTGACTGAATAAATGAATGAATGGCAAACGGACTGACTGAATGAATGAGTGAATGGTTAACCCGGTAGGTAGCAGCGGGGATCATGTTTCTTAATGGTTCCTCCAAGTGAGAAAAATAAGAAAAAATCACCCTCACACAAACCACTTCATAATATATATCCAAGCATTTGTGATCAGATTATGTATCATCTATTTAGGGGGGGTTATATCATGGCACAATTTTGGCCCGTCGCTGCTACAAGGTGAAGCCACAAATTTGGACCGTTGCTGCTACCGGGTTAACTATCTAACTGACTGGCTCACTGAGTAAGTGACTGACTGATTGACTGACTGCTGGACTGAGAGAGAGAGAGAGAGAGAGAGAGAGATGGGGGAGGGAATAGATAGACGGGTGAAGGAGTAACGGGGATAATATACAGACGGATGAAGGACGAGGAATAAATGGAATATATTAACAGATGAAGGAGGGACGGAGAGACACGAATAGAAAGAAACTGAGAGAAAGAATGTACGAGCAGGTATTAGACAAAATAGACAGGAGACGGTGACTGGCAGTGGGACAGGAAAGGAAAGTGTGTTGGGGCTGGAAGAGGAAGAACAGGTGCGGGCATGAACGAGACGGAGCAAAAGAGAAGGAGACTGAATGAAGGACAAAGACGAAGAGAGAAAAAGAGAGGAAGTGAGCCAGACGTCGCCTGCCTCCGTGTGTTTCTTTCTTGTTTTGTTATCCATCAAGGTGAGGATATAATTTTTTTAATGGGTGTTAGCGAAAAACCTATTCAGTAGTACGGGCCGTGCCCGTGAAATGCTGCCACTGTTACAGAGGAAGTGTTGTGTTCCCACACGCTACATTCCCTGCTCCCTCAGCACAGCTCCGCCTCGCTATTTCCAGCACACTCCAAATTCAGGGTGACGCCTCGCCGCTGTGCTCAGCGTGATCAGCTCGCCTTGTGTCTCAGCTACACAGTCGTCGTGTTGTTCCCTACATCACACTGCGGCCTTGTGTGTCAGTGTGTGTGCCTTGTATGTGTGTGGGGAATGTGATGCGTATAGTTTGCTGGCATTGAGATAACGTTAAACACTGTGTGTGTGCCTTGTATGTGTGTGGGGAATGTGATGCGTATAGTTTGCTGGCATTGAGATAACGTTAAACACTGTGTGTGTGCCTTGTATGTGTGTGGGGAATGTATAACGTTTGCTGGCATTGAGAAAATTGAAAAGATATATATATATATATATATATATATATATATATATATATATATATATATATATATATATATATATATATATATATATATATATATATATATATATATATATATATTCTCTTTTAAGCATACGAGATTGAATGGACCAACAACCCTCCATCTACGCCCGATACGTCGACGACATATTTATCAGAGTGAAAAACATAGATGAACTACAGAAACTTAAGCAGCAGCTCAGCAACATCTCCGGCCTCAACTTTACCTTTGAAGAATCACAAGAAGGACGCCTGCCATTCCTCGACGTACTAGTATCTCCACAAGACTCAGGATTCAACACCTCAGTGTACATCAAACCAACAAACACAGGACTTTGCCTCAACGGAAACAGCGAGTGCCCGCAACGCTACAGAAGATCCACAATCAATGCATACATACGGCGAGCGATCTCACACAGCTCAACATGGAAGAATTTGCATAACGAATTGGAAAGAATTACACAAGTCCTTGTAAACAACGGCTACCCAACATTGAAGTGACCCAGGCCATCAACTGCGCCCTAGAGAAATGGTACAACCCCGCAACCACTTCTACAAACCAAAACAACATCAATCTCTACTACAGGAACTACATGTCCACCGAGTACAAGACAGATGAAAGAGTGATCAAAGATATCATCCACAAGAATGTGAAACCAACAAACGCAGAGCAAACCATATCACTCATCATCTACTACAAGACCTCCAAAACAGCCAACCTAATAATAAAAAACCATAAACACCACCACCGGCACCTCTTCAGGAAGACCATGTCATCTACGAGCACACCTGCGCTATTGAGGACTGTGGGCCTCATACATACATCGGGATGACACGGACAAAACTGACTAGGCGCTTAACATGCCACCTTCAAAATGGTGCTATCAAGAACCATTACACAGTCAAGCACAAGGAAACCTTAGCACGCAGCCACCTAGAAGATTCAACGAAAATACTTGACAAGGAAACTGACCCACGCCGACTGTTGTTCCTGGAAGCCCTCTACATTGAAGATCTAGGGCCAACGATGAACACTCAAGCCCAAGATCTGCAAATCTTACCAACGCAGAAGAGAAGTAGCAGAAAAAAAACACCTGAACACCTGCGCAGCGAGGGATGCCGCGCCGCATTTACCGCGCTACTTGTACACGCCACACCGACCAATCACAAGCCAGAACGCGCATATAAAGGAGCAACCCAGACGACCCAGCTCCATTCAGCCTGAAGATGTTCCCTAGGCAGGAACGAAACGTTGCAACCAACAACCCAACTTTTGGACAGCTCCTCGGGGCTTTAGACACCGTCAAAAGAGAGTTGATAAGACTAATAGAAAAAACGCAGCAGAAGCTGAATAATGCAGAAACAGCAGTTTCATTCAATCTCGTATGCTTATAAGAAGAATTTACTCCTGGCTTCATATATATATATATATATATATATATATATATATATATATATATATATATATATATATATATATATATATATATATATATATATATATATATATATATATATATATATATATAAAATTTCTGCGTCAGTATTATTACAAGCGCAGGGATCCCATACAACTTGAGGATTCGGGTTAGATCGCTAGGGTAAATTTGTTATTTTTATACATACATGTATTGATACATACATATTACATATACATACATTGTACATTTTAGAAGTTTATTGGCAGCATATAAGTACAACATAAACCTGGGAGATTTAAATAATCTTAAAAGTACTAGTTTTATGTTACTTGAGCAAACATTACTTTTAACATAAGAACATAAGAACGTAAGGAGTGTGCAAGAGGCCGGTTGGCCTATACAAGGCAGCGCCGGTACACTCACCCACCTTACCTCACCATCCATGGCTTTATCTAACCTCTTCTTGAATGTATCTATGGTATTGGCACCCACAACATGGCTCCCAAGCCTGTTCCATTCGTCCACCACTCTATTGGTGAACCAATTCTTGTATATGTCTTTGTGGAATCTGAATTTGTCTAACTTAAAACCATTGCCACGCGTCCTACCTGGCTCTTTCACTCTCAAAATTTTATTGACATCCCCTTTATTAAATCCCTTCATCCATTTATAAACTTCGATCAAGTCTCCTCGCAACCTTCGCCTTTCTAGAGAGTGTAGATTTAACTGCTTCAGCCTGTCTTCATAAAGCAAGTTTCTCACCCCCTGAATCATCTTTGTCATCCTCCTCCGTACAGATTCTAACATCTTGATATCCATTCTATAATAGGGGGACCAGAACTGAACTGCAAAATCGAGATGAGGTCGAACTAGTGTCAAGCTCATCCTGGAGAACGGTAGCGTCGCTGTCTGATTGGATTACTCTACCGATCTTGGTATCATCTGCGAACTTACTGACATCGCTACTAATTCCTGTGTCCAAGTCATTGATGTAAATAATAAAAAGCAGAGGACCTAGCACCGACCCCTGTGGGACTCCACTCGTAACACTGCCCCACTCAGATTTCCTACCATTGATTTGCACTCTCAGCTTCCTACCACTAAGCCACGCCCTGATCCAGCTCAAAACTTTCCCATCTACGCCGTGAGCCTGTAATTTTAGTAATAGCCGGTGATGAGGGACTTTGTCGAACGCTTTACTGAAATCTAGATATAATATGTCATAGTTTTCATCTCTGTCAACCGCCTCGATTACTTTAGTGTAGAAGGACAACATGTTAGTAAGGCAAGACCTACCCTTTGTGACCCCATGTTGTGAATCATGAATTAAATTATGCTTTTCTAGATGGTCCCGAATGCTCCGGGCTATAATTGACTCAAAATCTTTCCTACAACTGATGTTAAGGTAATTGGGCGATAGTTTGAGGTGGCTGACTTGTCTCCCTTTTTGAAAATCGGCGTCACATTAGCTACTTTCCATTGATTGGGCACATACCCAGAATTTACCGACATTTTAAAGATATCGGCAAGAGGGCCACTAAGGACTTCCTTGCACTCTTTCAGAACCCTTGGGAATATTTCGTCTGGGCCGGCGATTTGTTTTCCTCAACCTACCAATCTCATCCTGGACTACTTGCCTAGTGATGATCACATCCCTCAACTTGTCGTTCTCGTCACCCTCATATATCTGAACTCTCTCCGGAATGGTTGTTAGATTTTCCTGCGTGAAAACTGAGAGGAAATAGTCATTCATCATTTGACTCATATCTTCTCCATTCTCAACGAGCTCGCCCGTGTTTGTTTTCAACGGTCCAATTCTGTCCCTTGTTTTCGTCCTGTACAATTCAAAGAAGCCCTTGGGATCGCTCTTGGCCGCGTTGGCTACCCTAATCTCATAATTTCTTTTTGCTAGGCGGGTGTTCTTCTTCACCGACCTGACGAGCTCAACATACCTACCCCTGAGATGGATCTCTCCGTTCTTTATTTTCCTATAAATTCCTCTCTTCAAGCCTATTTCATGCTTGAGTCTGCGGGTCATCCATTTGGGGTCGTTATTTTCCTTCCTACGTGCTTGGTAAGGGATATGCTGTCTCTGACCCTCTGCAATTTCTCTAACTAAATTATTGTAGGTCATTTCTACATGGTTCCCCTGTCTTTCCGGTTCCAGCCCTGAGATCTGGCCCTCATCCAGCCCTAAGGTTTCCCAATTTACCTCCTCAAGGTGTCTTCTGAGCCCCTCATAATCAGCTCTTCTAAAGTCGAGCACCAACACAGGGTTGAGTTCATGGGTCACCGCCCAGTCTAATTTAAACCTAATTTCCTTGTGATCACTGCCACCTAATTCTCCCTCAACATCTAGCTCGCTGATCATATACTCGGTGTTAGTTAAGACCAAGTCCAGAATGTTGTTACCCCTGGTGGCTCTGTTACTGTCTGCTTGAGAAAATTATCTTGTATTACTTTCAGAAAATCCTCAGACTCTAGATCACCCACCACGCCTTCCCAATCTATATTCCTATAGTTAAAATCCCCATTATGCAGACATTTTGCTCCTGCTCGCCCTGCCTACCTCTTGTAGTAATATATCAGTGTCCTGCCTGATGATGTTGGGTGGCCTGTAAAGAACCCCTAGAATTAGTTTGTCTTTACCTTTGTGGACGTACACACAAACTGATTCTGAGTCGCTATTTGTTTGAATAGAGTTGTTAGCGGAACATTTAAATGTGTCTTTAACACAAAGTGCCACCCCCCCTCCCCTTCTTCCCTTGCTATCTTTGTAAAACGTCTGGTAACCATCTATGACATTTTCAGACACAAAGTTTTTGTTGGCAGTATCCACCCATCTTTCCGTGATAGCTATAAGGTCGAATTTCTCGACACATGCTTTCCCCTCAGTAGATCTATATTGGTACTGAGACTCCTACTGTTTGTGTAATAAGCCGTTAGCCCATCCTTTATTATATCCTTTCGATTTCTACTGCGCCCGCTGGTCCCAGTCTGGTATGCATTGACAGGCCCTCCCCCCTCGCCTACTCTAACAAATTATGTAGGGTGCTAAGTGATCGCTCGAGGGAGTCTGCGAGAACCTCCACCCCCTGGAGTGACAGATGCACGCCATCCTTGGCATACAAGGTGGCTTTATTGTAGAAGAGGTCCCAATTGTCAAGGAAAAGCCAACCATTTCGCTTACAGTGGGCCGCCAGCCTGCTGTTTACTGCTAAGGCTCTGAAAGCCATCCCTCTCCCACCCTCCTCGGCAAAACCCACAAACAGCCGGCACCCCCCCGAAGTCCCTCACCTTAGCAAACGATTCCCTGAAGCGCCGAAATATCTCTTCGCTACCCACCTTACTGATGTCATTACCACCGTAACTGCAGAAGACGATTGGCTGTGTCCCCTCCCCTGCTAAAATTTCCTCCATTCTGTTAGATACGTGCTGGATGCCTGCCCCGGGAAAGCACACTCGAAGCCTATTTTCCTTATCCCTTGAACAAAAGTACCTGTCAATGAACCTGACTTGAGAGTCCCCAACCACCAGTACTTTCCTCTTATTAACTTTGTCAGTAGACGGAAGGGAAGCCGCTACAGGAGGAGAGGGAGGGGCGGCAGCAGGGGAGTGGGAGGAGGAAGAGGAGGAGGAGGAGGAGGGGGAGGAGGAGGAGGAGGAGGAGGAGGACGATGAGTGGAAGAAGGAGAGAGAGGACGGAGATGACGTCGAAGGGGGAGGGGGGGAGGAGGAGGTGGCTGAGGTGGTGGCGGAGGTGGTGGGGGGAGGCAGGAGGAGGGAGGAGGGAGGAGGAGGAGGAGGAGGAGGAGGACGATGAGTGGAAGAAGGAGAGAGAGAGGATGACGTCGAAGGGGAGGGGGAGGAGGAGGTGGCTGAGGTGGTGGCGGAGGTGGTGGGGAGGCAGGGGAGGGAGGAGGGAGGGAGGCAGGGAGGAGGAGGAGGCGGGGGAGGTAGTGGTAGCAGAGGAGGGGGGAGGTGATGTGGGGGAGGACAAGGAGAGAGAATGCGAGGAAGAGCAGGAAGAGACGGAAGGGAGGGAAGAGGTGGAGGAAAAGGGAGAGGGGGGTGATGAATGAGAGTCAGCGGCGGCAGAAGGGAAGGGAAGTATGGTGGGTGTGGAGAGGGGAGAAATCTTGTTCATTTCTGTAATTTGGACTGCAAAAATTTACCCTCGAAACAACACTACTTACTCTAGAACTAAATGTTCTGATAAAAAAAGTAATATGCTGGCAAGGAAAAAATGTTATATTCATATAACATGTATAATCTTCGTTTATGCAGGCTGCTGCTGTAATACATATTTTTACAAGATACATGGAAACTGGGTCAGGTATTTTATTAATATAAAATAAAAATTAACTAGATGAATTAGATTCGTTACTGTCAACAACAATACATTGTAACTGGTTTACCTCAAATTTATGCGTCTGTTCTTACGTGCAAATTCATCAAGGACTTCATGATCAAGATTTGTGTCACAATGGACAGAGTAAGGCCAGTCCATTTAAACGACTTTCACTCACTGCGTTCCTAAGGTACGTTTTAAGCAATTTAAGGGCACTTAATAATCGCTCATTGGTGAAAGTGCTAACAGGTCGGGTTGAGAAATTTGCAATAGGGTGGAAAATTTTGGACGCGTGCCCAATTTTTTGGCACATGCTAATGTCTCAAGAACTTGCTTTGACCTCTCATGAGATTCACGACGCTTCCAATAACTCTGCCCCCGTAGATATTCATCTTCAACGAGATCGGCATCTCCATCAAGAAATTTCCATAAAATTCAACTGACTCCTTCAGTTTACCAAAGCCATTATCAACTGAAAAAGAACAAGATTTCCCAACAAAAAACTCCTAATGTGTTTAGATGCAAACCTTTCCCTAAGTTGTGCTATAGCAGTGTCCGAAAATGGGAGAAAAATAGCTCTTCGATAGTACTCCTATAGAGTTGCTGTTGAAGGGTTAGCCTTAATTATGTTTATGATGACCACTGATTGTTCAAGGCTTCTGGATGATATCTCCGTACCTTTCCTCAGCTTGGGCAAAAAGTTGGTTGAACTTATTTCCATCACGATAGAACTGAAATGCATCTATGCAGCTCTGTGTAGCTACACTTCCATGAGCACCCATCAGTTCTTGTTGTGACCCCTGCAGCTTTTCTGGCAAGGGTTTAGTGAAACTTAGAACTAAGGTGAGCACTTCCAAACTCATGAGAAAACCTGGGTCACTTATTGCTATAGATTAGGCTTGGCTGCTGATTCTTCACCTAACGTGTTTTGCAGTAATTATTCTTAATCATTATTTCATTATCTACCGACCTGATTAACTGAATTATCCGGGCATCAGCCGAGTCAGTAATGACTTTCCTACATCACATAAAGTACGTACGTGAAGCGTTTTCTGGCGTTTTGTGACCAGGGAGGAAATATGTAAAGAATGGAAAGACACAAATCCCAAGCCTGCGTGAATTCAAGAAATGACACACGCTGTAGAAAAAAAGTATTACATAAACAGAAAATGAAGTCTATCAATCATAATTTTTAGAAATTTGGAATTTGTGGTCAGAAAATATTATACGGATAACATGAATAGGCTACGGCCACGTGAGCCTACGTCGTCAACGAATGTTTCTCAAAATAGATCACCTGGGCCCGTATCCTCACGAGCTATTAACTTTTACTCTTAAAGTTACTATCAAAGTTAATAGTTTCAATTTATTAAGAGTAACAGCTATCCTCGTCAACTTTGAGTGTAAGTATTAGCAAATCCTGGCTACTATTATATTCTTCTTCTTCTTCTTTATGGCGGGCTCGTTGCTAAGGACGCCTCCGTGCAAAACGTAAACATCCGACATGAATTAAGTATATATTTCAAAAGAAAAATAAAGAAAAGATGTATAAATGTACAACAGAAACATAATAAATGGCAAACACAAGAAAATACTGAGTTTTGTGGCAGATAGAAGCAGCCTCCAAGGCTGTGTTTACTCCGTCACTCGTCAATACCTTTATCTCCCCTCCTGCGTCACGACTTGCTCTGCTGAAATTACCGCACCATAACCACGTCATCTGCCCCAATGATCTACGGGCCGGAGAACCAGCGCAGAAAAGGAGTAAGTTTAATTGGTCGCCAGATGAAACGGTCTTCTTACGTCAAATTCATGAAAAAATACGTACAATCAGAGGGTGTTATGGGAAGAGCATCACCCTGAGGATAAGAAGAGAGAGTGTACTTAAGTGGCAGAAGCTGTAACAAGGTTGTTAATAAAATAGTCATGCTTAAGTTAGCTTACAAAATAACATAACCAAATCAAGTGGGTATTTTTGCATAATAACACAACCACTGACCTTCCAAACAGAACATACCTTTTCATTCTGTATCTGAATAGTTTCATTATGACCATTTCTGCCACAACCCCCTCTCCCTCAACAACCTAACATAACTAAACCTAACCATGCCAAACCTGCCCCGTCCTACCGAACACATCCTAACTTAACATGCCAAGTTTGTTGGGGGGTAAGAGGGGGTTGGTATAGATAGTTAAGGCATATTTGACCTTTTTTTTTTTTTTTTTCATTTGTTTATTATTTTTTTATTGGGGGCGGGGGGGGTGATGCTAGGCATGCCAGACTATGGACACTTTTACAAATACTTTATGTCAAGACTATATGGGAATAGGTAAGTTTCGTGAGAATGGTAAAGTAAGATTAAAATAGTATATTTATAGCATTGGTCAAACAGATTATGGTGATATAATGTTAGATTGGAATGTACTCAAGATAATGAGATTAAGGTTAACGCTTTTATTTTGTTTGTTACATATTCACACGTTCATGATTCAAGTAACTTGCAAACTAACCTAACCTCGTCAAATGGGTATTTTTGTATACAAACACAACCACAGAGTTTCCAAACAGAACATACTTTTTCCTACTGCTCCATGTGAATAGCATTATCATGACCATTTCTGCTGCAACCCCCACTCCCTCAACAATCTTTTTAATTTTTTTTATTTTTTTTACGTTGTTGCCTATTGCGCCATCTAACATAACTAAACCAACTCCTGCTAAACCTGTCCTACCTAGCACGTCCTAACCTAACATGGTAGGTCCCCAAGTTTGTTAGGGTGGAAAGGGGGTTAGTATAAGAGAGTCAAGTCATATTTACCTGTTATTTTATTTATTCCTTATTTAGATTTTTTTGGGGGGGTGGGTGGGTTGGGCATGCCAGGCTCTCAACACATTTACAAGTATTTTATGTTAAGACTATATCGGAATAGATAGATTTGATGAGAATGGTAAAGTAAGATTAAAATATTATTTTGATAGCATTGGTAAAACAGTTTCTGGTGATATAATGTTAGGTTAGAAGTACTCAAAAGAATGGAATTAAGATTAATGCTTTGATTTTTTTTGTATAGCTGTATTGTGTAATATCCTCCTACTTAGAGAAAAGCATTTTAGAAAAGTAGGTAATGAAAAGTAGTATTTATGGCCATGTTCATAACAACTAAAAAGTTAATGTCTTATGATGCATGTAAATAAAATACCGGTACTGATTTAGATTTCCATCACAGCATGTATTAAATGTTATTGGAGAAGGTATGGGAAATAAATAGCATGCCATAGTGAAACGATTAAGATACTCGCTTTACATTTATACCCTGACAGTGCCTTCCCTGGGAGTGGACCCCGTACGCAGGATGACTGTGAGAGGCGTTGGTACAACGTACAACAAAAATCAAAGCCTCGCATTACCAAGTGCAAGAATGAGCAGCGGCAGACTGGTATTTTTTTTAGTTGTTATGTCTTTAAATGTAAAACTTATATTAGTTAGTTTTTTATGTGCTCACAGAATGCAGCTATACTGGCCACAATGCCTTTATTTCAGCTTAAAGTTAATAAGTTCATAGCAGTGAACTGTATATTTTATATATAAATTTTTTTGATGTTCATCTGTCAATGACTATCAATCTATCTAAATACCTTGGCTATCTTCCCCCAATGAAGGGTTTTAGCCAAGACAGGCACACACTCACTCACACACTCACACTCATGTCCACCACTCTCTCAGCTGCACAGCCCCTGAGGGAGTAAAAAAGGCCCTCACTGCATGGGGGATTAGCTGCACAGTTCAGACAGGGAACTTCCACACCAAGGCCTCACAGCATACACTGGTTTACCCCTGCCCCTTCATAACAATGACATTTCCCCCAGCACCTGAGTGCCCTACACGTGTGGCACCACAGATACGCAGACATTAACTGTGGTAGATAAACTGGTGGATGACATCATAGGCTGCTCGTCTCATGTATTTGAAGGGGTACCAGAGCCACTCAGCATTGACACAGCTGATGATGTGTTAGGGATAGGACAGCAGCAACAGTCAAGCAGCAGTGAAATATTGACTGGCCTGTATGTTATGGGGGAAAAACTTTTATATTCTCATTAAAACAATTTATTAATCACTCTTAAATTCATATTCTTTGTAGATACACACTTTATCAGTCAATTATTTTACAACCAATAACAAATAGTGGAATATTTCTGTTAATAAGTAATATTTCACCTTTAAGATCCTTTTTCTTCAACTACGTACCTATTTAACCCATCCGCTACGATTGGCATGGATTTGGCTTCCACTGCTAGCCTGGTAAAATAATAGTCCCAGGTCTTTCTCTGCCTCTGCGGTGGATAGTGGAGTGTTTCCCATGTGGTATTGGTATGCTGGATATCCCCTCCCAAGGTGTAGGATTACATTTTCTTCACTGAATTGTAGCAACCACTATTTGTTCCATTTCTGTGGTTTGGTGACGTTTTCTTGCAGGAAATCCGCAGTTAAGGGGTTAAGTTACATGCATTAATCATGACTAATATATGACGCTTTTTTTCAGCCCCGCTGCTGTATTGCTAGAGACCATCCCAGCACATTGTTCATTACTTGTGGAAAATATACCATCAGCTGCTCCGGCAACAGCCACTGCTTCATCATCTGCTGGCCCAATGACACCAGCCACTGCTTCATCATCTGCTGGCCCTATGACACCTGCCACTGCTTCATCATCTGCTGGCCCAATGACACCAGCCACTGCTTCATCATCTGCTGGCCCTATGACACCAGCCACTGCTTCATCATCTGCTGGCCCAATGACACCAGCCACTGCTTCATCATCTGCTGGCCCAATGACACCAGCCACTGCTTCATCATCTGCTGGCCCAATGACACCAGCCACTGCTTCATCATCTGCTGGCCCTATGACACCTGCCACTGCTTCATCATCTGCTGGCCCAATGACACCAGCCACTGCTTCATCATCTGCTGGCCCTATGACACCTGCCACTGCTTCATCATCTGCTGGCCCTATGACACCAGCCACTGCTTCATCATCTGCTGGCCCTATGACACCTGCCACTGCTTCATCATCTGCTGGCCCAATGACACCAGCCACTGCTTCATCATCTGCTGGCCCAATGACACCAGCCACTGCTTCATCATCTGCTGGCCCAATGACACCAGCCACTGCTTCATCATCTGCTATTAATGACACCAGCCACTGCTTCATCATCTGCTGGCCCAATGACACCAGCCACTGCTTCATCATCTGCTGGCCCAATGACACCTGCCACTGCTTCATCATCTGCTATTTAATGACACCTGCCACTGCTTCATCATCTGCTGGCCCAATGACACCAGCCACTGCTTCATCATCTGCTGGCCCAATGACACCAGCCACTGCTTCATCATCTGCTGGCCCAATGACACCAGCCACTGCTTCATCATCTGCTGGCCCAATGACAAACGCCAGTGCTTCATCATCTGCTGGCCCAATGACACCTGCCACTGCTTCATCATCTGCTGGCCCAATGACACCTGCCACTGCTTCATCATCTGCTGGCCCAATGACACCAGCCACTGCTTCATCATCTGCTGGCCCAATGACACCTGCCACTGCTTCATCATCTGCTGGCCCAATGACACCTGCCACTGCTTCATCATCTGCTGGCCCAATGACACCTGCCACTGCTTCATCATCTGCTGGCCCAATGACACCTGCCACTGCTTCATCATCTGCTGGCCCTATGACACCAGCCACTGCTTCATCATCTGCTGGCCCAATGACACCAGCCACTGCTTCATCATCTGCTGGCCCTATGACACCTGCCACTGCTTCATCATCTGCTGGCCCTATGACACCTGCCACTGCTTCATCATCTGCTGGCCCAATGACACCTGCCACTGCTTCATCATCTGCTGGCCCTATGACACCAGCCACTGCTTCATCATCTGCTGGCCCTATGACACCAGCCACTGCTTCATCATCTGCTGGCCCAATGACACCAGCCACTGCTTCATCATCTGCTGGCCCTATGACACCAGACACTGCTTCATCATCTGCTGGCCCAATGACACCTGCCACTGCTTCATCATCTGCTGGCCCTATGACACCAGCCACTGCTTCATCATCTGCTGGCCCAATGACACCAGCCACTGCTTCATCATCTGCTGGCCCAATGACACCAGCCACTGCTTCATCATCTGCTGGCCCAATGACACCTGCCACTGCTTCATCATCTGCTGGCCCTATGACACCAGCCACTGCTTCATCATCTGCTGGCCCAATGACACCTGCCACTGCTTCATCATCTGCTGGCCCAATGACACCTGCCACTGCTTCATCATCTGCTGGCCCTATGACACCTGCCACTGCTTCATCATCTGCTGGCCCAATGACACCTGCCACTGCTTCATCATCTGCTGGCCCAATGACACCTGCCACTGCTTCATCATCTGCTGGCCCAATGACACCAGCCACTGCTTCATCATCTGCTGGCCCAATGACACCAGCCACTGTTTCATCATCTGCTGGCCCTATGACACCAGCCACTGTTTCATCATCTGCTGGCCCAATGACACCAGCCACTGCCAGGGATGACAATGAAGCTGCTCCACCAGTCACCACCTACTTCATCGGAGTGAAGAGATGCCTTTCATAGGGCAGCAGTATAATTTTTTGATGCTGGGGCTGAATATTACTGCCTCAAGGCTATGATTTTGTCACTTTTTTTTTATTACTGAGGAGGTTAGGGTGGAAGGGGTGAAAAATAATCTCTGCTGTTTTTCAACAGAAATGGTTAGCAAATTCATTCAAAGCACAAAATTTTCCAGAAAAAAAATTGTGTGCCATTGTGAGTGGGTTCACTTGAGATTGGGCTCCAATACGCCTCCGTGGTCTAGTGGTCAGCATGCCTGGCTTCTACGCGGGCCCGGGTTCGAATCCCGGCCTGGGCAGTCGGCGTGCAGCTCACCCAGCTGATCATTCTCCCTCTCGGGCTGGTCGATAAATGACTACCTGGGGAAACTGTGGTAACCCGGATGTCACACTGGCCCTGTGTCCCGGGGTAATGGGCTCCCTCCCAACACAGGCTCAAGGGCCAATGTTACAGAGATGAGCACCGAGGCCACGCGCTGCTACAGCGTATGCCCCAACTTTACCTTTACCTTTATTGGCTCCACTGACAGACATTGTATGTCGAAGGTCACTGGCTCAATCACCACAGCCAGCACTCTCTAACTTGGATTTTTCCGAGTTCCCTAGAGCCTAGATTAATTTCTCGGTGTTAAATGAGGAGATTTGCACCGGCACCCAGTCATGGATGTTACAAGATACGTTGTTACAATCAGGGGCGTCATTTGGACCTCAAAAGTGGGAGGGACACTAGGGCAGACAGTTTTATATATATATATATATATATATATATATATATATATATATATATATATATATATATATATATATATATATATATATATATATATATATATATATATATATATATATATATATATATATATATATATATATATATATATATATATATATATATATATATATATATATATATATATATATATATATATATATATATATATATATATATATATATATATATATATATATATATATATATATATATATATATATATATATATATATATTTACCATCATAGCTTTATAACACCTTTAGGCACCGATCATATTTGCATTTTATGTAGTCTGTGATGCAGGCAAGATATTCATTAGCACCTAATTAGACTCATGCTGCTCTCCAGTGCTCTCTGATGCACTCACAATCAAAGATGTTGTGTACCTCTATGGTAGCATTGAGTAATCTTAGGTCACTTGGTAAAGTGTTCACCTAAGTCCGACCCAAGCTGACAACATAAACCTAAGCGTGTTTGCAAGCTGAGTGCTTAGAATATTGGCATAATAATAAAAGATGCTGAAAACTGGATTCCACTACTTTATTGAATATATGAATTTGTTTACTGAGTGAATTGGTGACCAATCTGTTGCTATTTGTGTCTTGCTTGAAGATATTCATCATTGGGCTCAAAGCTATGGTATTAATGTGCAATAGTCGTCATAACAAAATACGTAGTAATTAATTATATATGTCAACCTATTTATTTTCATGAGATCATGGTATGACCACTGAAAAACATAGATTTTTTATCTTGGCTCCATTACAAATTCAGTATATAATTACTCATATATTAAATAAAGTAGTGGAATCCAGTTTTCAGCATCTTTTATTATTATGCCAATATTCTAAGCACTCAGCTTGCAAACACGCTTTGCCTGGTCAAACTCTTTCGCCTCTGTCTGTCAACATCTACCTTTCCTTCTTGCTGGAAGTATGCCTTCATACAGCCTGTACCTAAGAAGGGTGACCGCTCCAATCCCTCAAACTACCGTCCTATTGCTTTACTTTATTGTCTATCTAAAGCTTTTGAATCAATCCTTAACCGAAAGATTCAAAAGCACCTTTCCACTTCTGACCTTCTATCTGATCGCCAGTATGGGTTCCGCAAGGGGCGTTCTACTGGTGATCTACTAGCCTTCTTAACTGACTCTTGGTCATCCTCTCTTAGCCGTTTCGGTGAAACTTTTGCTATTGCACTGGACATATCAAAAGCTTTTGATAGGGTCTGGCACAAATCTTTGCTTTCTAAACTACCCTCCTACGGTTTCTATCCTTCTCTCTGTACCTTTATCTCCAGTTTCCTTTCTGACCGTTCTATTTCTGCCGTGGTAGACGGTCACTGTTCTTCCCCTAAATCTATTAACAGTGGTGTCCCACAGGGTTCTGTCCTATCTCCCACTCTTTTTCTGTTGTTCATTGATGATCTTCTTTCCAAAACGAACTGTCCTATCCATTCCTACGCCGATGATTCCACTCTGCATTATTCAACTTCTTTTAATAGAAGACCCACCCTTCAGGAACTTAACGACTCAAGGCTGGAGGCTGCAGAACGCTTAGCCTCAGACCTTACTATTATTTCCGATTGGGGCAAGAAGAACCTGGTGTCCTTCAACGCCTCTAAAACACAGTTTCTCCACCTATCCACTCGACACAATCTTCCAAACAACTATCCCCTATCCTTTGACAACACCAGCTATCACCTTCCTCAACACTAAACATCCTCGGTCTATCCTTAACTCAAAATCTCAACTGGAAACTTCATATCTCATCTCTTACTAAATCAGCTTCCTCGAGGCTGGGCGTTCTGTACCGTCTCCGCCAGTTCTTCTCCCCTGCACAGATGCTGTCCATATACAGGGGCCTTGTCCGCCCTCGTATGGAGTATGGATCTCATGTGTGGGGGGGCTCCACTCACACAGCTCTTCTGGACAGAGTGGAGGCTAAGGCTCTTCGTCTCATCAGCTCTCCTCCTCATACTGATAGTCTTCTACCTCTTAAATTCCGCCGCAATGTTGCCTCTCTTTCTATCTTCTATCGATATTTCCACGCTGACTGCTCTTCTGAACTTGCTAACTGCATGCCTCCCCCCCTCCCGCGGCCCCGCTGCACTCGACTTTCTACTCATGCTCATCCCTATACTGTCCAAACCCCTTATGCAAGAGTTAACCAGCATCTTCACTCTTTCATCCCTCACGCTGGTAAACTCTGGAACAATCTTCCTTCATCTGTATTTCTTCCTGCCTACGACTTGAACTTTTTCAAGAGGAGGGTATCAGAACACCTCTCCTCCCGAAACTGACCTATCTCTCGGCCACCTCTTTGGATTCTTTTTAGGAGCAGTGAGTAGCGGGCTTTTTTTTTTATTAATGTTTGCTTTTTTTGGTTTATGTTGTCAGCTTGGGTCGGACTTAGGTGAACACTTTACCAAGTGACCTAAGATTTTGTAATGGAACCAAGATAAAAAAAAGTTATGTTTTTCAGTGGTCATACCATGATCTCATGAAAATAAGTAGGTTGACATGTATAATTAATTACTACATATTTTGGTATGATGACCATTGCACGTTAATACCATAGCTTTGCTAGCATTGAGTAATCTTAGGGCTTTCTGACAAGCCGCCTTAACGTAACGTAAATGAGGCACCCAGGTTAGGCGGCTATCAAATAAAACGAGTCGTCTCTACACAGGACAGTCGCCTATTACCAAGATATAAGTCAGGGTCCGGATGAGCGTCTCGAAGACGACAGAATACATAGGTACTGTCTTTGAGGACGAAAATCGAAAGCCGCGCGTATTTGCCCAATTGGCGACTCTATTAATTATCAATTGCAGTTTTTGTTCAATCAGCGACATCCTTGCCGCAGAGAACGAAATGGATAAATCGTCTACATATAAGGAGCTATGAACTCCATCAGGCAGGACACCAACGACTCCATTAATAGCCACAGCAAATAGCGTAACACTGATAATACTTCCCTGTGGTACTCCATCCTCAAGTAGACAAACCTCGGAAAGAGTACTCCCTACTCTAACCCGTAAAAGACGACGAGATAAAAACTCCTGAATAAAAACAGGGAGACGGCCACGAAGACCAAACTCAAACAGGTTAAGTAAAATTCCATGACACCAAGCGGCGTCATAGGCCTTCTCCAGATCAAAAAACACGGTCACCTGGTGGTGATTATTGGCAAACGCCTCACAAACTGAGGATTCCAAGGATAAAAGAACATCCGAGGTGGAGCGCACCTTTCGGAAACCATATTGCACCGGGGTCAATAAATTCCGGCTCTCCAAGTACCACATAAGCCTGACATTCACCATCTTCTCCATCACTTTACAAATGCAGGATGTTAAAGAAATAGGACGATAGTTAGTTGCTTGGAGATGATCTTTCCCAGGCTTCAGAATGGGAGAATTACAGCCACACTCCACAGAGATGGAAAATCACCGGTACGCCAAATGAAATTGTAAAGATCCAATAAAAATGTAAAACCACAGTCAGACATGTGGCGTAAGAAAGCATAAGGGATGTCGTCTGGACCTGGCGAGGAATCATGACACTGGGATAAAGCCGTCTTCAGCTCGGAAAGAGAAAATAGGATATTATAAGATTCCCCTCCGGTGGAAGCGAAGTTAACGCCGAGTGATTCCAAATCCCGGCGATGACGAGCCCCTGGTGCAGTAGGATCTTTCCTAGAGGCACTGGCAAAGTGCTTGGCGATTAGGTCAGCAACAATCTTAGGGTCCGCCACCGTCTCCCCTGCATGCGATAGCACTGGAGGGGGAAAACTTCCCAGAGATCTTACGAACTCTGTTAAAGACTTCTGTGAGTGTAGTTCTGGTAGTGATGGAAGAAAGATAAGCCTTCCTAGAAATTCGTCGAGCCTCCTTGAAAGTACGTCGTGCTCGAGCACGCGCTCCCCGAAAAGCATCCAAACACTGGGGGTCCCCACGGTGACGACGAAGTCGAGAGAATGCAGCACGCTTCTCTTGCACAGCAGTTGTGCAAGCGGCGTTCCACCAGGGAACAGGACGTTTAGGGAACTGTATAAGTTTAGCAGGTTTGGAGTTAAAGTCCTTGCTTAACTTGTCTTTTTACTGGTTGTGTGTCTTACACGGAGCGGTGATGTGAACTCTATCTCGACGAAATGATGACTGCTCTCGGCAGCCGCACAAGCTATGTGCGTCATCTTTCGTTCATGAGGTTGCCTAGTCACAAAAGGATTTATACAGATAGAAGGAGAAGAAGTGGAAACGGATAGATATTTAGGATTAATATTTACATGTTTACAATGCTCGGTCAGGCTAGCGTGGCGCCCACGCCACGATGAGAGTAAAACTCTATGTACAAGGATGGCCGGGCAAAATGAGGTATAGAAAGTATGAAGATGAGAAAGGAAGTACAC
This sequence comes from Eriocheir sinensis, assembly GCF_024679095.1. Lineage (NCBI taxonomy): Eukaryota > Metazoa > Arthropoda > Malacostraca > Decapoda > Varunidae > Eriocheir > Eriocheir sinensis. The sequence continues at coordinate 391,821 of NW_026111306.1, read as the reverse complement.
AGTATAAGGGAATGGGAAAAAAAATAATGAATGGGATACAGGATGATAAGCCCATGAGGGACAAATAGCAGTTAAATGCAGTTAAACAATTGGCACATGGTTACATGACCTATAGTAATGGTGTATAAACAAATAAAAACAAGTGCACAAAAAAAAATATTTGTTTTCTAATATCTAAACTCCCGGGAGAATGATTTATTAACTAAATATAACATGAGAAATAATATATAGTAGAAAATATGATCATGATCATGGAATAAATGGTATGGGAATACATACATGGTTAAGCTAAAATATGGAAACAAAAAAAAATTGGTTGTATATGGAGATATAGGTGTATATACAAATGGTAAATAGATACATATATCACAGAGGACTTGCATGTTAGTTAGTTATTGTAAGAAATTATCCTGTCCTCTGGGTATAGATAAATGGCATATGAATACAATTATGCTCAATGAAAAAAAAAATATTATTGGACAACGGGAATATGGCCTATGCCGTTGCGGGCTGTAAGGGGCGCTGGAGGACGGCTCGACGCAGGAAGGCGTAGCGGCGGTGGAAGACACAGATGAGGAGGGTAGCCAGGATCACAGTGAGCGTCAGTACCGTAGTCAGTGACGCGAGGATGGGGTATACTGTGTCGGGGCGAAGTTCTGGCCAGATGGCGAGAGAGGAAATGGGTTGTAGGGTGATGTTCGGTGCAGTGAGTTTGGGTAAGGTGTCTCCTAAAGAGTGTAAGGGTTCGAGTTGTAGGGGAGTTGTTGGTGTCGGCAAGTGAAAGGGTTTGAGGTTGAAGGTATGAAAGGTTTGGTTAAGCAATGGATGGTTAGATTGTTTAGTGGTTAGGTTGTGGGATGTGAGACTGCAGGCCTCCAAGATGACAAAGGAGCCGTGGACAGCGGTGTTGCTAGGTCGGGATCCAGGGCAAGTAACTGTAAGAGCAATTGAATGATGGAAATAGAAGTAACGCCAGGGTTTCACTCTAAGGTGGAAGATGGTGGTATCCTCGACTGGGGTGAAAAGACACAGAGATTCAATTGGGGAGTTTCTAACTAGACCCAGCTCACAAGGATAATGACTGGTAGGCAAAAAGACGTACTGATAAGCAGGGCAAAGGTACATCTGGAATCGGGTGATATGGCAATCATGAAAGTCAGCTGGAAAAGCAATGTGCATGAAATCTGATGAAACCAAGAGAGTGGCATGAGATGTAGATAGTTGGTAGATGGAAGAATTGACAACTGTAGGGAATGGATGAATGTGATAGATAGTGAACATATCTGGCGACCTAAAGGGGATATGCACCAAGATACCATCTGTAGTCAATGTTGCCTCCATGTAGGGATAATAATATTGAACCTGGGTCTCACTGAAAACAGGAGTTAAGCCTTTTCTGTTCTGGCCCAATCAATGACAGGCATAAGTTCCTGAGGGGTTAGAAGTGAAGGGGTTACTACACCATCTAACACGTCTCTGAGGAGTGTAAATGTGTCCTGCAGTGCTAATTTAAAATTTGTGATTGCAAGGTAGACAGCTCTGAGGTTTGCTGCCATTAAAGCCAAATGGTGAGCCAATAAGTACTGGTGTTGGTCCTGCTGAAGCTGGGTTATGAGGGATGTGAAGTTGTTGAGGCGGTCTATGATAACTTTTGAGTCTTAACAACCGTCTCAATAGCTTTGTTTTGGGAACTGAGAACAATGGCCTGGTTATTCAAAATAGTACCCCATTTGTCTAACTGATCGTGAACCTCAGCAACATCGGCTTCCGTAGCTGTACCAATGAGACCTTTAACAATCTCCCACCAATGTCGATGAGACCACGCTTGGACCTGGCGTGGGCTACTGGTGTTTAAGGTAAGTTGAAAAGGGGTCCATTCTAGCAGACTATCAAAGGATTGTTGGATATTTAGGAAAGATAGCATGAGAGTAGAAATATGTCAGCGTGAGTGGATGGTTTAGTTTATGAACTGTGTCCGAGGTCTGCTGGAGAACCGCTTCCGCTTGCTGGATCTGGCGCCGGAACTGGGGTATATGGAGTCGCTCCAGCTCACGAAAATCGCATAGGGTAATGCGGACATCGACCACGTCCTCCACCACCATCACGGGGCCGTCTGGCTCCACGATTGCCCCCACACGGAGGTGTTGTTCATAGGAGGGCTGCTTCGTGGCATTTGTGGGGAGGACCAGGAGAACACCTCCCAAGACACATAGGCAAGGGAGTAGCATCGCAACTGGGTGAGATAATAGAAAGTGGTTAGTGGATGGATAAGGTAAAAAAATATTGTGGGAGAAGAGAAGGGACACTAAGGGATGAAGATGGTTCTCCGTACAAATGCATCAGTGTGCAGATGTGTATGATCTTAGTTTCTTCCTGTAGTCGTTGGTAGTGTCCGCCTCAGCTGGGCCTGGAGGATTTGTCGGTGTCGTTAGAGGGTCGTCAGGCGCAGGGGTCGACTCCTCACAGGTTGAGGAAGAAGGTCGGTTAGTGCGTTTTAGGTGGTCTAGGTGTGCAAGCTTCGTTTCCAAGGTAGTCAGGTGGCGGATCTTGACCTTATTCCCTTTGTCGTAGGACAGTACTCGGTACGGTCCCTCAAAGCGAGGTGCTAGTTTGTTTTTGGGTTCCTGAATTTTTAAATAGACAATGTCCCCTGTGACCAATAATTTGTCGGTTGCTGATTTCCATTGTGACGCATTCATGGCAGCCTTGCTATCCTCGATGTTGGAGGTAACCCGTTTATAGATCTTCTGGAAGTCTGTCCCTCTGACTCGAACGTAGTCATCAAAATTATAGATGGGCGTGTCCTCTTTGAGGAGGAATGAGTACGGCAATCGATGGTCCTGGCCAAAAATGACAAAATGAGGTGTGTCACCTATTGATTTATGGAGAGATGAGTTAAGAGAAGCCATTACCTGGGGCATCCATTCGTGCCAAGTTACTGAGACATCACCGACCAGAGAGCGAAGTGTCTGAATAATTTTTCGATTTTGTCGCTCGACCATGCCATTGGAAGCTGGATGATAAGCCATGGTATTGACCTTATCAACTTGGTATTCCCTGCAGATTGCCTCCAAGATTTTATTGTTAAATTCTGTGCCATTATCTGAGATGAGGACTTTAGGGGTGTTGTATTTACAAAAGACTTCATCAATGAGAGCTTTAGCCACAGTCGTTGCTTGCTTGTCCACTATGGGAACTAGAACCGAGAAACGACTGAAATGATCAATGGCAACCAATAGGTATTTGTGGCCTTCAGTAGTTTGGGGTAATTTCAATAGGTCAATAGCAATGGTATCCCATGGCTCTAAAGGTATGGGATAGCTTTTGATGGGGACTTGCTGAGTAATGGATCCATAATTTTCTGCACAAGTGTGGCAGTTGTTGATGTAATCAATGATGTCGAGCCGCATACGTGGCCAATAATATAACAAACGGGCTTGCATCAAAGCTCTACTTTTTCCAGGATGGCCTGCATGAGGGGAAGAATGTATGTTATGCAAGATCATAGAGACTAGGCTTTCTGGTACGACGATTTGTGTAACTTCCCTATGCGGACCGTATTTAGTTGTGATGTAGGTATTCCTGACGAGGATGCCGTCGTTGAGATCAAAGTCAGTTAAGGGTACAGGTAGTGTTGGCAAGGAATTGGGGTCTCCACTCTGCAGATAGTATAGGATGGGTTGACAGAAGTTATCTGTTTGTTGCGCTGCGCGTATGGAATCATTCAAAGTTGGGTCATGAGTTCGACTTGGGTCTTCAAAATGATCTACATCCATGTCCGTTATCGCGCCGATATATCTGGATAGGGCGTCCGCTACATGATTTACTGCTCCAGGGACATGAGCAAATGAGGGATTAAAGTCTTGGACAATGAGGCTCCATCGGGCCAATTTCCCCGTGAGGGTTTTAGTATTGAATAATTCCACCACGGCTGCGTGGTCGGTTCTGACATGGATATTGTAGCCATAAATGATGTCACGAAAATGACGTAATGCCCACACGACCGCAAGGGCCTCAAGGTGGGTAGTACTGTAGTTTGATTCTGCTTTGTTGAGCGTGCGACTTGCATATGCTAGAGGTTGTAATTTATTTCTAACATCATATTGCATGAGAGCGGCTCCTAGGCCCTTGCCACAAGCATCTGTGTACAGGAAAAAGTCTTTTGTGTGGTCTGGGTAGGCCAGGACAGGCGGGGATGTTAGTGTTGTTCTAAGGTTATCAAAAGCTTCCTGATGTTCCGCCCCCCATGTAAATGTGGAGTCTTTGCGCAAAAGTTGAGTGAGGGGTCTTGCAATGCGTGAATAGTCCTTGATAAAGGATCGATAGTACCCGGACAGTCCTAGGAAGGAGCGGACAGATTTCACGTCTGTTGGCACAGGATAGTTAAAAATAGCCTTGACTTTATCAGGAGTCGTATGTACACCATTCTGATCTAGGACATGGCCTAAGTATGTGATGCTTGGACGCAAAAAATGACATTTTGGGAAACGCAGAGTTAGACCTGCCTGGTAAAGGCGATCAAATACTTCTTGTAGTAAGGTAATGTGTGAGTCGACATCCTGTGACACTATGATGATGTCATCTATAAAGGCGAAAACCTGTTTGCCAAGGAGGCCATGCAAGACTTTGTTGACTAGCCTTTGGAACGTTAGTGGCGCACCACTAACTCCAAAGGGGAGTTTACGAAACTGCCAGTGACCCGAAGGGGTAGAGAAGGCTGTAAGCGGTTTACTATGCTCATCGAGGTCAACCTGCCAATAGCCACTTGCTAAATCTAAGGTCGTGAAAACCTTGTTGTTGGTGCCCATGCTGCTTAAAATATCCTGCAAGTGAGGTAAGGGGTATCTTTGAGGGTGCGAAACAGCATTTAGTTTCCTGTAGTCTACAACTGGCCGAAATTGGCCGTTTTTCTTCTTCACAAGGAAAATGGGAAAGTTCCAGGGAGAAGTAGTGTGTTCTATAATACCTGATGCTAACATGTCTTTGACTGCAGTATCGAGGATAGGTCTTTGAGAGTGTGGTGTTCTGTATGCAGGCACATAGATGGGGTTGGTATTGGGATCAACCGGTATTGAATGTGTTAAAACATTTGTGGATCCAATAGGATCATCCGGCAGACTGACAATGGAGTGGTATGTCTCTAGTAGGTTGTGCAATTTCTCCCTTGCTTCTGGAAAAGCTAGATCTTCGAGATGAGTAGCTAGGTAATCACTTACTTTTTGTTTATGATGATCACTCCGCAAGATCTCAGAGGGGGAGATGATCTCTGATTCCTGTACGCTACCTATGCGTTCAGGTAGAACTTCAAAGTCAACGACGCATGTCCCTTGACGGAACTTGCGTACGTACGGGGATGAGTTGTGCATTATTAGGAAGGTATGACCATTTTTATCTACTTTGCAAAGTGCATCCTCCATAGTCATGGCATTCATCTTCAAGCTCTCACTCATACAGATAGCCTCACATTCATCACTTATACCAGCAAGACGCATTTGAAGCATAGCTGATCCACGTCCTTCTAACGTGACGTCAGTCGCCAGAACGCCGTGAACCCTCAAATGCTCTTGCGAAGAGGAAGAAGAGGGAGAGGGAGGTAATGTATTGGAGGATGATGCACTTTGTTCCTTAATAACATGCACTGCTGGAGATGAAGTATCAACCAGTGACCGCTGGGCCACGCTAGAAAGATGAGTATATTCTCCATCGGCGGAGGGAGAAGTGCACAACAATGGCTTTGGGGCCGTGAGTGTCCTAATGGGTGTTTCATGTTGGTAAACACAATCTTCTGCTGGAGCTAGGGACAAGCAGTGTTCCCGCATAGATTGAAGACCCAGAAGAATATCACCTGGGATATTCAAACCATGACACACATGAAAGGTGGCTGTAATCGGGGACAGGGAGTTAGCCAACTGGATAGACAAGGGGGTGTGTCCAACTACTTTAAATGATGTGTCATCTAGTCCACTTAATTTTAGGCAGGGAGGTTCCAATACCAAGGTTGTCTTTGCGTCATGTAAGGCACGCAATGTACCGATGTTTATGATATTGGGACATGCCCCTGTGTCCATGAAAACACTAATTTGGCGACCATTACACTTAGCAGGGACAGTCATGGCAAGGGAGGATTGGGGATAAAGAGCAATGCGGTGGTGTTTCATGGTAGTGGTTTCAACATCCGTAGGTTGGGTTTCAATGTCAAAATGAGCTGTGGATGTACTTGGTTTGTTTAAAGGTGTGCGGGTTAGGGGTGTTGTATGAATACCACGCACCTGGTGTGATTTTGTACCTGAGCCTATGTTATTGCGGGAGACGTGGCGCGCGAGGCTTCCCCCGACGAGGTACCTCCCCGGGGCCTCGCGCGGCAATCCTTGGTGTTATGGCCTGATGTCTTATGGTAGGAACAATATTGATTTGACTGTTGGGTGTTGCTGCCGTACCAGCAATTACGTGTATGGTGTCCTGTGATTCTGCAGTTGTAACAATATTGAGTGTTATAGCCACGCCCGCGACCCCTGCCTCTAGTGTAAGGGCGGCGGCCGCGGGGTGTGGCAGAGCGGTTCCTAGGGGTCTGAGCTCCGGTCGGGGAGCGACTTTGGGGACGCCCCCTCTGAATTCTGACACCCCTCACCGCTGAGGATGGGGGTTCTGTTGGTGGCTCTCGTCCCGACAGGGGACTGATGTGGTTGAAAAGGGTTCTACCTTTTGGTAGGGGTTCTTCCTTTTGTAACTCTTTGAAGAGTGTCTCCGTGCAATTGAGGAGAAAGACAAAGTATGAGAAAAGGCGGCTCACATCCTCAAGGTTCATTTTCTCATCGGAAGTCCACGGGGAGTGACGGAATTGGGTTTCAAACTCTGTGAAGGCTCCACCCGCGACGCCTAAACAGTCATCCACTGCAATATTAGCCTTTATTTTGGGACGGTAGGTAGCCGCTAGGCGGAACAAGACTGACAGGGCACCTTGTTTGCATGTGGAGCCGAAATGGTTGATGAGATTCGCTTTCGCTTCATCATATGTTTTGGCTTTCTTGAATGCGTCACTTTTTATAATGGATTGAGCCCGACAAGGGCCCGTGTGGATGCTGTCGTAAAGGTGGGCCAATTTCTCCTTTTCATTTGTATAATGGAATTTGGTAAAAGCATCCTCTACCCTCTGCAGGTGAGTTAGGAGGTCGGGGCCGGTCTCCTCTGAGCCCGTATATTTTGGATTTTTATCCTCGCCCCTTAAAATGACGTTTTGAGGTTTTTCACTCATGGTTGGGTCACTTTGGTGCTGTTCTGTCTGGGAAGAAGTAGTCCGGGAAAGCTCTGGGGGGGAGTCTGAGGGGAGCTGCTCAGCAGGAGGTAATGGGGTTGCTGGTTTTGGATAAGCAGCTCCTGAACGGAGGACTGTGTGATGGGGAGTATCAATTGTTAAACCGCTGAAGGCAGAGGATAAAGCCTCTTCCAGTTTTCGATCCTGGGACATGGGGAGTTAGACGGGGGAGTCACTTAGCTGTGTCCGATGCATTTGTAAGGAGACCAGAGCATGATGGTATGGCTGATGTATGGTGAGGGGGGAGACTGGGACGCAGGAGATGTGGGTTAACTCACTTCTCTCTGCTCTCCGGTACAAGCTGTAATGTAGGGGAGATATTAGGACGTAAATAAGGAAAATTATAGGAAGGGAAATATTAAGTAAGAGTAAAGGGAAGTTTATAGGAAGATTCGTAGGTAATCCGTAAGGAAATGGTAAGCTACCTTGGGTGTGAAGCAGTCGTGAGGTCGCTTGAGGAAGGAGTGGGTCGGTACAAGGGCATAAATGACTGGGATCAGCAGATGTGCAGATGGCGACACATATCACTGGGATCAGCAAGGCGTGGCTGCCGCCGGCGAAAGAGGGGTAGGGCTGGTGAACGGGGAGGGGAGGAGCGCTGAAGGCGAACGGTATGGATTACAAGAGAGTAGGGATAGGAATTTAAATGTAATCCGTGTAAGGGATTAAGAACAAATGAAATGGCGATTATATTAGGTTAAATTAGCGGAGAATGGGAGACGAGGGTGAGAATGTTATTTGAAGTGTGGGGTTTCGACAGTACATGTACTAAATTATGGAACAACGTTGCGTCTTACTTGAGTGATAGTTCAGGTGACAAACCAAAATTGTGCGGCGTGTTCCACTAGCCGGGGGTGGGTGTTGCCGATGCCGTGATTGACGGCACGCTGACGCTGACCGCTGACGCGTTGAATTGAGCTGCCTGGCCGCGGCTACTACCTCTTCACTACTAATACGGCTTCCTCTTCCTCCTCTTGTGACTGTGAAGATACAGGGTTGGGGGAGCTCGGCAGGGGTTAATCCCGTTAATTGAGGTGGGATTTTTGGGTAGACTGGTCACGGACGTTTGCTGAGTGGTGGCAAAGATTGTTGGTTTGGTGATACAACGTAGGTGATGACCTCTTTTGTAGGTGCAAGTACGAGCGATGGGGCTTGTAGTCGTCTCATAGGGACTGTAGTAATCCCGTAATTGTAGAGAGGGTGTGCTGGAGTTTGCGATTGTGCTGGAGTTCACACTGGTTCACTGGTATGGAGTCACCACGTAATTTGAGGCACTTTGTGTAGGCCAGTATTATTCGATGATAAATCCTTTGTAATCGCTTGTAATCGCTTTGTAATCGCTTTGTAACCGCTGCCACCAATATAAGTTTAGCAGGTTTGGAGTTAAAGTCCTTGCTTAACTTGTCTTTTTACTGGTTGTGTGTCTTACACGGAGCGGTGATGTGAACTCTATCTCGACGAAATGATGACTGCTCTCGGCAGCCGCACAAGCTATGTGCGTCATCTTTCGTTCATGAGGTTGCCTAGTCACAAAAGGATTTATACAGATAGAAGGAGAAGAAGTGGAAACGGATAGATATTTAGGATTAATATTTACATGTTTACAACTGGCCAGACGTCCTGGGGACGGATTGAAGGGCTGCAGAATGTAGGGCATCAGTGAAATAGGATGCAACCTCGTCGGAAGTTCCAAAGTCAGCCAACGGACGAAGAGAGGAGCTAAGTTCCGTAAATCGCTGCCAGTCTGCTTTATCTAGATGGAGGGGGCCAGTATTGATACGGTCAGGGAGGGTAGAACCAAAAAAGGTGAGAAGTATCATGTTAGCTGAACCCTTTAACTTGGACACCTTATGAACAGAACTAGGGCACATCCCAAATATTTCCTCCTCAGAGAGCTCATAGAGGTCATGGTTATATATACTGCCTTTACTATAATTGAAGGTATGATGTGCTTTGACCGTTTCAAACATGTTGTCAGCAGGGCATGGTCGATGTTGCACCATTTTAGCTTGAGTAATATCTTTAGCCCTGACTAACACTCCCTTTTCATACTTTTCAGATTCCCTCAGGGATCGTGCCAATTTCTTTGGCGAGGTACCTAGCAGCATGAATGAAGTTGCCACGCCCATTCCTATAGTATGCAACAAACCAACGAGGGGGAGGGACCTGGCTGTCCCTGGGAGTTGGCTCTAACAAAGCGTCTTCAAATAGGTTCGGGACATAGTCCATGTCACTGTCCGAAGCGAAGAAGTTTCGCTTGAAATCCAGCACCTGCGATAGGCAGAGTCGCAACAGCATCACACGCCGACTGGGCTTCAGCGCTGGAGGAAAAGGTCACATAGCATCTGTTTGACTTGAAGTCTCCATCATAAATGAGACGGATACGAAGGACTGTGCCAAATGGCTTGAATAAGGAGCGCAAGGCACGGTAGGAAAACGATGGATCGATATTCACCATCTGAAGTGCGTCCAGCTTGGTAGAGGGACGCACATCAGAGTTACCCCCGGAATGGGAGGCAGCCTTGTCAGACACACGTGGACTTTTGTGACGCACGGACTTATCTTGGTCAACCCCTCTAGGAGGTAGGGACTTTTCAGCGGCACCACCAGGAGCAAGTGAAAGGCTCCAAGGTGGCGACGAGAGAGGACCGTGTAGGGGTAATCGAGGACAGGCGGACGTCAGGGAGAGAGGCAGGCCGAAGCAAGGGAAACTTACCCATACACAGAGGAGGTGTTTCACTCCCCCACAACCCCACCCACCACGGAGCCCAACAAGGGGAGGCTGAATGTTGGGGCCAGACCGCACCCAACAGCCCCAGGGATAATGGGGAAGTATACGCATCCACTGCCAGGTGTTTGACGGCGGCCGCGGGACCTTTGCGACTGCCCACCCGGCAGTGACTACTTGACCCAAGCCATCGCATGACCAGCCGATTGATTCAATGGGGCCACACTGAACCGCCCGTCTTACCCCAGCCCTCCCACCAAATTAGCGTGTTGCCCACCGAGGGGAACTACATCCTGCCCCGCGGTGGACTCAACCGCCAGATGAGAGGGCACGGGGAGTATACGGGACGCCACGCACGGCAAACACGTGGGGAGAGAGTAGCCCTGACCTAGGTGGTAAAAGGGCAGGGCAGGGGCGAAGGCAACATCACCAGTAGGCCTCCTCTACCGGTGATGAGGGGGGAGCACTTAGTCCACGAGGCCAACGGACATCGAGCCCTATCGGGGTGGGCAAGCCACCACGGAAGGTGGTGCCGCCGACCTCGCTTCAAGCCCCGTCACCACGATAAGGTGACTCCCTTTCGACGGGGCAGTCAGCATGGAAATATCGATAGAAGATAGAAAGAGAGGCAACATCGTGGCGGAATTTAAGAGGTAAAAGACTATCAGTAGGAGGAGGAGAGCTGATGAGACGAAGAGCCTTAGACTCCACTATGTCCAGAAGAGCTGTGTGAGTGGAGCCTCCCCACACATGAGACGCATACTCCATACGAGGGCGGACAAGGCCCCTGTATATGGATAGCAACTGCGCGGGGGAGAAAAACTGGCGGAGACGATACAGAACGCCCGACCTCGAGGAAGCTGATTTAGCGAGAGAGGAGATATGAAGTTTCCAGTTGAGATTTTGAGTTAAGGATAGACCGAGGATGTTTACTGCTGAAGACGGTGACAGCTGAGTGTTGTCGAAGAATAGGGGATAGGTGTTTCGAAGATTGTGTCGAGTTGATAGGTGGATAAATTGAGTTTTTGAAGCATTGAAGGACACAAGGTTCCTTCTGCCCCAATCGGAAATGATAGCAAGGTCTAGTCTAGGTTAAGCCTCCTGCAGCCTCCAGTCTGGAGTCGTGTACTTCCTGTTGAGAGGGTCTTCTATTGAAAGAAGTTGAATTATGCAGAGTGGAGTCGTCGGCGTATGAGTGGACAGGACAGTTTGTTATGGAAAGAAGATCGTTGATGAATAACAAGAAGAGAGTGGGTGATAGGATAGAGCCCTGTGGAACGCCACTTTTGATAGGTTTAGGGGAAGAGCAGTGACTGTCTACCACCGCAGAGATAGAACGGCCGGAAAGGAAACTGGAGATAAAGGAACAGAGAGAGGGATAGAATCCGAAAGAGGGCAGTTTAGAAAGCAAAGACTGGTGCCAGACTCTATCGAAGGCTTTCGATATGTCTAGCGCAACAGAGAAAGTTCCACCGAAACGGCTAAGAGAGAATGACCAAGAGTCAGTTAAGAGAGCAAGAAGATCGCCAGCAGAACGCCCCTTGCAGAACCCATACTGGCGATCAGATAGAAGGTTAGATGTGGAAAGGTGCTTTTGAATCTTCCGGTTAAGGATTGATTCAAAAGCTTTAGATATACAGGAAAGTAAAGTTATAGGGCGGTAGTTTCAGGGATTGGAACGGTCACCCTTCTTAGTCACAGGCTGTACAAAGGCATACTTCCAGCAGGAAGGAAAGGTAGATATTGATAGGCAGAGGCGAAAGAGTTTGACCAGGCAGGGTGTCAGCACGGAAGCACAGTTTTTAAGGACAATATGAGGCACTCCATCAGGTCCATAAGCCTTCTGAGAGTTGAGGCTAGAGAGGGCATAGAAAACATCATTTGGAAAAATCTTAATAACAGGCATAAAGGAGTCAGAGGGCGGATGAGTAGGAGGAATATGCCCAGAATCGTCCAGGGTGGAGTTCTTACAGAAAGTTTGAGCGAGGATTTCAGCCTTAGAGACAGACGAGACAGCAGTGCTGCCGTCTCGGAGTAGGTAGGAATTAGGTAGGAAGACACCTACCGAACGGGCGCAAGCCACTCCCGGTGAGGTATATATGGGAAGTGAGATGGGTGCTTAAGCCCTCCAAAGACCCTTCCCATTACCTCACTAACCGTTTCACTATTGTCTCATCTACACCAGAGAGTAGTTCAGCATGCTCTCAAAAGACAGATACTCTCTCTATCTACACCACACTACATTCACACAACACACACACCTTTTCCCAAAATTCAAAATGGCGTTGAACAACAATGCCTCGGAGTCCCCGCCTGGTGGGGTGGCCATAAATTCCCTCAGGGAGGACTCCCTTTCTGGCTGCCGACCTGAGAGGTGTTTTGATAACTCCTCAAACCTTTTTCTTATCAATTTCTGCAATATTCGCGGTCTTCGTACTAATATTCATTCTGTGGAACATCATCTCTCCTCCTCTAAACCTCACCTTCTCTTCTCCACCGAAACACAGGTTTCTGAGGCTACTGACTCCTACTATCTCTATCCTAAATTTCAATAAAAAGCTGGATGTTGCGCCTACGTACGCAACGACATCACTTGCTCTCGTGCCCACGACCTTGACTCTCCTGAATTTTCCACCATCTGGCTAAGACTTCATTGTCATTATATTGCTAAATACAACTGTGCTGTTTATCTTTCACCTAATTCTACTAACTATGTAAAATTCTTTGACTACCTGAACTCTAAAGTTGAGCACATCTTGACTCACTCTCCCTTCCCTGAAATCTCCATCCTAGGAGATTTCAATGCTCACCACAAGCTTTGGCTTTCATCCTCTTTCACTGACCATCCTGGTGAACAAGCATACAACTTTGCTCTCCTCAATGACCTTGAGCAGTTGGTTCAGCACCCTACACGTATTCCCGACCGTCTTGGAGACCGGCCCAACATACTAGACCTCTTCCTTACCTCTAACCCTTCGGCTTACTCTGTCAAACTGTTCTCTCCGTTGGGCTCCTCCGATCACAATCTTATTTCTGTATTCTTTCCTATCGCTCCTGTACACCCTCTGGACCCACCTAAGAGGCGATGCTTCTGGCATTTTGCTTCAGCTCGGTGGGATGACCTGAGGATGTACTTTTCCGATTTCCCGTGGAATGATTACTGCTTCCAGGAGAGAGACCCCTCTGTGTATGCTCAGCGCATCACAGAGGTGATTGTCTAAGGAATGGAGGCATACATTCCACGTACTTTCTCTACTCCCCATGATAAAAAGCCTTGGTTTAATCACGCTTGTTCTCGTGCTGTCAAAGATAGAGAGGCAGCTTACAAAAGGTACCAGAGCCTTCAAACTCCCGCTAACTTTGACCTTTACATTTCCGCCCGGAATCTTGCCAAATCTATTCTTCGACTTACCAAAAACTCCTTTATCCATAGCAAATGTGAACACCTTGCTTTCTCTAATTCTTCCAGAGACTTCTGGCACTTAGCCAAAAATATCTCCTCCAATTTCACTTCTTCCTCTTTCCCGCCTCTTCTTAACCCAGACGGCAGCACTGCCGTTTCTTCTATCTCTGAGGTTAAACTCTTCGCTCAAACTTTCTGTAACAACTCCACTCTGGACGATTATGGGCATATTCCTCTTACTCACTCCCTTTCCGACTCCTTTATGCCTGCATGTTATTAAGATTCTTCCTAATGATGTTTTCTATGCCCTCTCTGGCCTCAACTCTCAGCAGGCTTATGGACTTGATATAGCGCCTCCTATTGTCCTTAAAAACTGTGCTTCCGTGCTGACACCCTGCCTGGTCAAACTCTTTCGCCTCTGCCTATCAACATCTACCTTTCCTTTCTGCTGTAAGTACGCTTTCGTACAGCCTGTGCCTAAGAAGGGTGACCGTTCCAATCCCTCAAACTACCGCCCTATAGCTTTACTTTCCTGTCTATATAAAGCTTTAGAATCAATCCTTAACCGGAAGATTCAAAAGCACCTTTCCACCTATAACCTTCCATCTGATCGCCAGTATGGGTTCCGCAAGGGGCGTTCTACTGGCGATCTTCTTGTTCTGCTAATTGATTCTTGGTCATCCTCTCTTAGCCGTTTCGGTGAAACCTTCTCAGTTGCGCTAGACATATCGAAGGCCTTCGATAGAGTCTGGCACAAGTCTTTACTTTCCAAACTGCCCTCTTTCTGATTCTCTCCTTCTCTCTGTTCCTTTATCTCCAGTTTCATTTCCGGCCGTTCTATCTCTGCCGTGGTAGACGGTCACTGTTCTTCTCCTAAACCTATTAACAGTGGTGTTCCACAGGGCTCTGTCCTATCACCCACTCTCTTCCTGTTATTCATCAATGATCTTCTTTCCATAACAAACTGTCCTATCCACGCATACGCTGATGACTCCCTCTGCATTATTCAGCTTCTTTCAACAGAAGACCCTCTCAACAGGAATTACATGACTCCAAGCTGGTAGCTGCAGAACGCTTAACCTCAGACCTTACTATCATTTCCGATTGGGGTAAAAGGAACCTCGTGTCCTTCAATGCCTCAAAAACTCAATTTCTCCACCTATCAACTCGACACAATCTTCCAAACACCTATCCCCTATTCTTCGACAACACTCAGCTGTAACCATCTTCAACACTAAACATCCTCGGTCTATCCTTAACTCTAAATCTTAACTGGAAACTTCACATCTCGTCTCTCACTAAATCAGCTTCCTCGAGGCTGGGGGTTTTGTATCGTCTCCGCCACTTCTTCTCCTCCGCAGTTGCTATCCATACAGGGCATTGTCCGCCCTCATATGGAGTATGCATGTCACGTGTGGGGGGCTCCACTCACACAGCTCTCTTGGACATAGTGAAGTCTAAGTCTCTTCGTCTCATCAGCTCTCCTCCTCTTACTGATAGTCTTCTACCTCTTAATTTATGCGCCATGTTGCCTCTCTTTCTATCTTCTATCGATATTTTCACGCTGACGGCTCTTTTGAACTTGCTAACTGCATGCCACCCCCCCTCCCGCGGCCCCGCTGCACGTGACTTTCTACTCATGCTCATCCCTATACTGTCCAAACCCCTTATGCAAGAGTTAACCAGGATCTTCACGCTTTCATCCCTCACGCTGGTAAACTCTGGAACAATCTTCCTTCTTCTGTATTTCCTCCTGCCTACGACTTGAACTCTTTCAAGAGAAGGGTATCTGGACACCTCTCCTCCCGAAATTGACCTAGCTTTCGGCCACCTCTTTGGATTCTTTTTATGAGCAGCGAGTAGCGGGCTTTTATTTTATTATTGTTTCCTTTTTTGTGTGTGCCCTTGATCTGTCTCCTTGTTGTAAAAAAAAAGATCCAGCCCCCCTTCAAGGCAAATTTTAGACCCCGTATCAAGCACCTCCTACAGACTAACCTCATTCCATTTTCTTTAACTTGAATTTCCTCTCACTACTTTAAAAAAAAGGTACTAAATGGATGACTGCAAAAACGGGGTGGGTGCTACTTTGGCTTGTTATCTATAAGAAAAAAATATCTACACCGTACTTTGGCTTGTTATCTACAAGGAAAAGTATCTACACCGTTGATATTTTACTTTGTAATGATATCTACATGGTAAAACATAATAAAAAAAAAATTTTTTATTAAAAATATTATATCGGTAAACATCACATATATCAGCTAAAAATGCTAAATGTATGTCAGGAGCTTCTTTTCTCATCATCCGCCAACAGAAGTAGTCTAGGTGCGACTGAAAAGTTCTTTGATTGCTGCCTCTCATGTTTTTCAATACCCGAGTCTTCGCATCAAGCCAGGATCTTTCAGTTCCTTGTGTATGTGCCCCAGTGTTAGGATCGACGTAATACTGCTGATGATTTACGGAAAAATGACGAAAATTGATTTGGTTTAAATTAGAGTAAGCTGGCCAGTCGTCGGAATGGATCATTGAGCCTTCAGCGACTTCTCTCTGAATAATTGGTTGAAGTGTCTCACGGTCTCTTCTTTGAACGTAAAAATATCGGCACTCTGAGCCTCTCTCCAAACCAAACACCATCAATACGTCTCCCATGGTTACGGTTACTGTCCACTTCAGCTTCACCGTCTGTTGAATTTGGAGCCCGGTCTCCTTGCAACATTCGGACTCTGTTGTGCTTTCGCTGTCCTACAAAGCGTGCTTCATCAATTTGCACAGGCTCTTCTTCAGTCCCTGCCATTTGACCACGATGTTGGACTGAAACATTCGCTGTACAAACTTCTCTGCACATGTTGAACCAGTCGCATATTGCTTCGGTACCTCTACCAGTTAATCTTTGAACCAGATCATAAGAGAGGTCTTGTATAAAATAAAAGATCAATTCTAAAATTTGACAAAGAGAGAGCTTGCAATTTAGTTTGTTATTTAAATCTGTGAAGTGGATGAATACATTACCTCTGCGAACGGAACGAAAAGTTTGACATCCACGGTTTCTGCAACGAAGAACGGGAATAAATTCGCCATTTCGTCTTCTTTTCCGAGCGTCCTTCACCTCTCCGCCACATCGATGACACGGTGAAACACTTTGTTTTTCATCCAAAATCCATGTCTTCTTAAAATGCCTGTGCTTTAGTTTCGTCGCTGATTTCGTTGTAGAATTATTGTGCACGCTTTAGGGCTGCGTCAATGACTGAAATATAAATGAGGATTTAGGGAGGTTATACTCCGGCTAGCTCAAACGTGCGGCTGTGACGTAGGCCTCTAGGGAGTAAGCAGCAGTACAGCGGTGCCACGTTTTATCCCCACCTTGGTTATCTCTCTCTCTCTCTCTCTCTCTCTCTCTCTCTCTCTCTCTCTCTCTCTCTCTCTCTCTCTCTCTCTCTCTCTCTCTCTCTCTCTCTCTCTCTCTCTCTCTCTCTCTCTCTCTCTCTCTCTCTCTCTCTCTCTCTCTCTCTCTCTCTCTCTCTCTCTCTCTCTCTCTCTCGTTTATTCAACCTGATTTATTAGGTTATAATACAGAAATTGTGGGTTTATACGATAAATTTGGTTTTAGTCCTTACCATTGTATTGTACAGATTATATAACCGACTTTATTTCCACACCACCCGAGAGGTAAAAGTCATGGCGCGTTTTTTTTAAGAGGTATATATCCCCGATAGGCCTATTCCTCTCTTCACTGCATCTTGGATGACTTAGGATGAATGCTCATCAGAAGATGTGAGTGATGATGAAAGAATCAATGAAGTTGTCAATCGACATCTCTCTCTGCATCCTATGACTGCAGTTTTTCCGCGTGCCGGACAGCATTCTTCCAGATTTCCTTGGTAACATTTTGTATTGATTCTTCTATGAGTGGTTTTAGGTCGGCAGTCTTGAATGTTTTTTTTTTCTAGATGTAGCCTTTAACTTGAGCCCAAACCAGCTCATTGGGGTTGTAGTGACAGTGGTATGGTGGCAGGCGCACTACTCTTATGTCCGTGATCTGAAGCCATCTTGTCGACAACGTAGTTTGTGTCGGCAGAAGAGACGTGTTGACTTACAAGATGCAGAAGGTCTGTCTTGAGGATAACTTCTGGCACTGCTACGCCCTTCTTCTCCAGCCATTCTCGTATCGTAGCTTTGTTGTTTGCAGATGTTGGTGGCTTGTGAATTTTTCTTGAGTGATAAGATGCATTATAATTATCCATCACAATTACTAACGCTGAAGGAATGTTTGGTTAGAGTTGATGTGTGAACCACTTTTCAAATGTTTCTGCATTCATCTGATCATGGTAATCCCCGACATTTTTTGCCTGGAAAACAAGGGCGGCCCCGGGAACAAATCATCGAGCTAATAGGGTACTGGGATTTATTTCAAGGAGCGTAAGCAACAGAAGCCCCGAAGTCTTCCTCAAACTATATTTAGCATTAGTTAGACCTCATCTTGACTATGCGGTTCAGTTCTGGTTGCCTTACTATATAATGGATATCAAAATGTTAGAATCGGTGCAGAGGAGGATGACTAAGATGATTCAGGGGTTGAGAAACTTGCCATACGAGGAAAGACTCAAACAGTTAAACTTGCATTCTCTAGAAAGGTGAAGGGTGCGTGGAGACATGATCAAGGTTTATAAATGGATGAAGGGCTTTAATAAGGGAGACATTCATAAGGTTTTGTTGGTAAGAGAACCGGGTAGGACACGAAGTAATGGGTTTAAACTGGATAAGTTTAGATTCAACAGGGACATAGGCAAAAATTGGTTTACTAACAGGGTGGTGGATGAGTGGAATGGGCTTAGCAGTCATGTGGTGAGTGCCAATACAATTGTCACATTCAAAAATAGACTAGATAAATTCATGGACAGCGATATTAGGTGGGGTTAGATACACGGGAGCTTAGGGTCAAAGGCTGCCTAGTACAGGCCTACCGGCCTCTTGTAGACTCCTGAGTTCTTATGTTCTTATGATCCAGCGTGCAGAATGATCAAGCGGCCTCCTTCCCAGTCGGCACCCTCACTCCTGTAGCCTGTCCTGCATTTCTTCGTGCACCCAACATTTGGAAACCGTGTAGTTTTGGTTAACCCACGACTCGTCCAAATATACGATGTTCTTGTCTGACCTTAAGTGTTTCCTTATTTCTCTTAAAACTTGCTTCGTGCATATTGCACATCATTATTTTCAAGAGGAATTTTCGCCCATCAACCTTTGCATGGTGAAATCCGATTTTCTTCAGAACTTTTCTCAGTGTTTCACGGCTGCCAGGATATGAGAGGTTGTTCTTCACTTCTTCATGAATTTTTCGAGTGTGGGGATTTCTTTTCTTGCGTAGAACTGCAAACCTGTTATGTGCAGTACACCTCCATTGAAGTTATCAAAGAAGTCCATGATGTAACAAACTAGCTTGCAGGTAACATACCAAAGCTGTCGAGATTGATGTCTATGGCGGAATGAAGTGTGCTGTTGCCACATGTACCTTGTTCAGAGTCCGGGACCGGAGCTTCGACACTCTAACCAGACATTCTCTCGAAACCACGACGAGTGTTTTTCCTTGTTCAGGACCGGCGCTTCGACACTCTAACCAGACATTCTCTCGTAATCACGACACGTGTTTTCTTGTTCTTGTACCTTGTTGAGCCGGGACTCAACTACCTCTCTACCACCGCTATTACCCTCTATAGTCAGGTCTAGACCATCTAGACCATGCATCAACCATTTAGATGGCATACCAAAGTAGATTCATGACACGTAGACCGCAATATAAAGTGTAGATCACATACCAAAGTAGATTCATGACAAACCAAAGTAGCACCAATGGGTGTTTGTTTATATATCAGAAGAAGCAGTCAAAAACAAAAAATAAAACACGTAGAGAAAATGCAAAACTACTCCTCCTTACTACCTGAACAAAGGACTTGTTTAATGGTTGAGTAAGAAATTGTTTTTGTTTTTCATATATCAGAAGCAGTAGAGAAAAGAAATAAAAAATCAAAAACGAAACTAATACCCCCAAAATGAAGTATTAATGAATTCAAAAAGATTATGTTCAGGTGTCTTGATCCTCCCCCCGTGTAAGAAAGAGTACAAGTCATAGGAAGGTGGAAATTTAGACGAGACTTTGAAGATCAGTCACAATTTCATCTTCTCTTTAACAATATTTCGTGTGGCTTTCATGATATATAGGTCAGTCATATAATGCTGTTTGCTTTTATTAATGGTTGAGTGGTGAAGGAATGCATACACAATAATATAGGTCAGGGGTGCTCAACCCACTGTTTGAGGGCTGCATGTGGCCCTCAATAAAGTAATGCTGACCCTCGGCAAGTAACCAAAAAAATAACCTACTTATCCCTATCATAATACGTATAATATTAGTTCACATTTAATTTTAATGACATGTAGCAATATAAATTTTAGTATGATTGATATTACTGAATATCTTATTATAAGTGAACTTTATGACGTTATAGTATTATAATGATAAAAATGCTATTCCTCATCTGGCAGCCTGAAGCTGGCTAGCCTCACTGATTTTGTTGACGTGAGTCCCGTGTTTGCCACTCCTTGGCATTTTTACTAGATCTTGGCTTTTTAGATTTGTACTTGGCGACTTGGCTATTTTCCATTGAAAACATGCTAATCTATGATTTTTTTTTGGAAACTCCTCCTGCTTGGCTATTCCTTCGCTCATGTCCCTGCTCTCATCCCCCACTCATCCTCTCAATCAGTCCTGGTCTCTGGCTCCCTACCCCTCTCCTACCCAACCGCTCCCTTCGGGACTTCCCACCGTTGCCCATCCACTCCTAGCCTCTCCCCTTACCCATCGTCTTCCGCGCCACCTCCCTGTACCCCTACCCAATTGGGTTCCCCACCCTCGGCACACAGCAGCCGCTCACGTTTCCCTCTCCCTGCCCAAAGGCTAAATGGTGTCTCTCGTATATAGGTCTTCACTTTATTGTACTTTATAATTGCCCATTTCCCATGACCTGCAATTTATGTGAAAAGTGTTTTGATTACGACTCTTTCCGGAAGGTTACAATATATACACAACATAATCAGTATTATTAGTCTGCAGAATACGTAAATTAATTACTATGCATATTCACATTGCAGGAAATATGAGGCCCTTATCACATTGCCCATCTAATGTGGCCCTGCCACCCAATAATGTTGAGCACCACTGATATAAGTCATCACTTTTTCCTATTTTGGCAATATTTCAATGAGGCGTTAAGCTTATTATAATATTAGTTACATCATACTCTCACTTTCTTTAGTTCAGTAGAGTAAAAGTTCGATGGGTCACTGATTAACTATTCCAAACACAACACTATCGATTAACATCATTTCTAACTTTTCTCTAGGTAATATTTGGGGCTTAAAACATACGAGTGTCAGTAAGTCTTATATATATTAAACTTTCCCTTGCCTAAGATCGTGAACAAATGTAATAGTGTGTGGCTGCTACGCTAACACTCCCAAGCTAAGATATACAGATTCAGTTTTATATGTATTTAACTAACTCACATTATCTACCTGTCTTTCGCCTCTCAGTGTACTCCATTCTGTCCTGGCAAATTATCTATGACTTGACTTTCATCTACTACTTCTTCTTCTTTAAGAAGAACAAGATGATAAAGAAGAAAACTATAATATCAACAGCAACAAGAGAAGAGAGACCAGAAAAAACAGACAGACAGAAAAGAACACAGAGGGACAACAGGCAATAAACAGATAGACAGATAGAGATATAAGTCTCCTGATAATGACGACAAAGGAGAAAGAAAACAAGAAAAGAAGAACAAGAAAATTAAAGAAGAAGAAACTATAAGAACAGAGAAAAGATAGAGCAGTCCAGATACAGAAACAGACAGACAAACAGACATACAGAGAGAGAAAAGAATACACAAAGACAGAGATATAGAACACAGAGAGAGACAGAAAGAACCAGGAAAGCGAGGAGAGAGAGACGTGAGAATAGCATGTGAAGTTGGACAGCTAATCTTGGAACAGAGAGGATGAGGAGGAGAAAGAGGAAGAGGAGGAGGAGGAGGAGGAGAGGGAGACAGAGGAAGACGAAAGTGAAGGTGAAAAGAAGTGAAGAAAGGTGGAGGAGATACTAGGAAAAATGAAAATGAGAGGAAGAAGAAGAAGAGGAAGAAGAAAAGATGAAGCAGTAGATAGAGATGATTAATTATTTTGAGGTAGAAAGAAGAGTGAAAGATTGTAAGAGAGAGAGACAGTGAAGAGAACAGAGGAGGAAACACAATGAAAGACAAGCAGCAAAAAAAAAAAGGCAGATGTTAAGCTTGATAAAAAGATAAAAAGTGCAGCAAAACGAGGAAGAGGAAACGATAAAGGAGAAAATTTAGTGGTTTTGTGGTAGAAAGACGAGTGATAAAGATGAGAAGGAAAATGGGAAGAGAAAAGGAAGATAAATAAATGAAGTAGAACATGTGGAAAAAAATGCAGATGTTAATATTGATAAAGAGGAAAAGCGAAGGAAAAAAGAGGAAGGAAAAGATAGAGGATAAAATATAGATGTTTGAGATAGAAAGAACAGGATAGTGCGAAGGAAAGAGGAAAATGTGAAGGAAAAAAGAGGAAAAAGAAAAGTCGATGTAAAAGAGATAGATAGATATTTTGAGGTGAAAAAGAGAGTGATAAAGTTAGAAGAGGAAAACACGAAAATGAAGAAGAAGAAGAAGAGAGAGAAAATACACTAAAGGAAAGGAAGACGTGTGAAGGAAGGGACGGAATATTGGTCGGTGTGTAGGGACGAGGAGGAGGAGGAGGAGGAGGTCACCCTTAAAATGAAGGAGAAAGGATAACAGGGACACCAAAACAGATGTAGGAGGTTAGGTTGGGCTACGTTAGGCTGGGTAAGCAAGGTTAGATAAGATTAGATAAGGTTAGGAAAGGTTAGGTTAGCTAAGGTTAGGTTAACTTGGTGAGTAAGATTAGGTAAGGGGAGGTATGGATTGGTTAGGCTAGGTAAGGTTAGGTAAGAGTAAGGAAAGAGTCAGGTTAGATTGGGTTAAGCTAGGTTAGGTCAGGTAATGTTAGGTTAGGTGAGGTACAGTAAGTTAGATAAATAAAAGAGAGAGGAGGATAGGAGGAATGGAGGTAGAGAACAAGGAAAGAACGGAAGAAGGAATATGGGAGAGAACTTTACGTACGGGGTCTTTAGAAGCTAACAAAGGGAGGGCGGGGAAGGAGGGGGAAGGGGGAGGTGATGCTGGCTTGTAGGTTGGTTGGTCGAATGGCTGGTGATCGATGGGCGTGTGTGTGTGTGTGTGGGTGTGTGTGTGTGTGTGTGTGTGTGTGTGTGTGTGTGTGTGTGTGTGTGTGTGTGTGTGTGTGTGTGTGTGTGTGTGTGTGTGACGAACTTTTATAAACTCTCCAAAATACAAACTCCCAAAACGATATCTAGAAGTGCAGGAAGTCAACCATCCGTGTGTATGTATATGTATGTATGTATGTATGTACGTGTGTATGAGAGCCAGGTGAAAATGTAAAATAATCTCCCAGAAACAGTCTAAAATATATGAAAATATCACGTAAGTATATATATATATATATATATATATATATATATATATATATATATATATATATATATATATATATATATATATATATATATATATATATATATATATATATATATATATATATGCTAAAGAGTAAAATCAACAACATACGTCAGACCTAAAATGCCCGTTAAAATCGATGAATCTTGTTTCTTTCACGATCATCATCATTTGTACATAACACCTCCTACCTTGCTCTTTAGCTCTCTCTCTCTCTCTCTCTCTCTCTCTCTCTCTCTCTCTCTCTCTCTCTCTCTCTCTCTCTCTCTCTGGTCTTCTTTCCTCCCTTCTCTTCCTCCTTCCTTTCTCTCTCCCTTCCTGCCCTCACTTACCTTCCCTTTCCTTCGGTTTCTGTCACCCTCTCCTTCCTTTCCCTTCCCTCCCTGTCTTAGCCTCATCCCTTCCTCCCTTCATTTACTTTCCTCTCCCCTTTCGCTTTCCTTCACCTCTCCCTTTCTCTCCTTTCTCTCCCTCACCACAGACTCATCCCCTTAGCTAATTTTCGCCCATAGTACAATCCCTCTTTCTCCCTCTCCCTCTCCTCCTCTTTCCTTCTCTTTCTCTCTCTCCCTCTCTCTTTCTTCCCTTCGTCTATACTCTATGGAATCTAATATCTAGTTTTTGTCTTTCTTTGTCTCTTGAGGATTTGCACAAAATTTCAGCTTGGTCGGATAGATGGGAGATGCCTTTAACGTAAGCAAGTGCCAGGTTCTTCAAGTTGGAACGAGGAATAAGTTCGATTACGAAATGCTCGGCGTTAAACTCAACAGCGTTCAATGCGTCAAGGACTTGGGGATCAAAATCGCGTCAAACCTCAAATTCTCACAGCAATGCATCGATGCAGCACATAAAGCGAACAGAATGTTGAAGCTTCATTAAAATAAACTTTGTATTCAAGAATAAAGATGTAATACTCCCGCTCTACAATAGTTTAGTCAGACCCCACTTGGAATATGCGGTACAGTTTGGTCTCCCCACCATGCAAAGGATATTGCTAAATTAGAGGTGTACAGCGTCGGGCAACGAAAATGATCCCTTCCTTGAGCAACAAATCCTACGAAGAAAGGCTTTCTACCATTAACATGTTCTCTCTTGAGAAACGTCGCCTCCGAGGAAAACTGATCGAATGTTTTAAAATACTTAATGGTTTCACGAATGTAGACAGATCAACATTGTTTATGATCGATGACAGTTTGCAAAGAGGAACAACGGCGTAAAACTCAAATGTGAACAAGTAAATTCAGACTGCAAAATTTTCTTCACCAACGTTGTAGTGCGAGAATGGAATAAGCTTCCACCGTCAGTGGTCCAGTGTAACACGATTGACTCCTTCAAAAATAAGCTCGACCGTCACTTCCTTCAACTTAATATCAACTAGAGTAGAAATGCAACGGTTGGAGTCTTCTGATTAATGTAAAATCACTTAGGTTTAAGGACAGACCACCAAGTCTGGACCATGGGGTCTGTGTGGTCTGATTTTCTATGTAAATCTATGTAAATCTCTCGCTCTCTCTCTCTCTCTCTCTCTCTCTCTCTCTCTCTCTCTCTCTCTCTCTCTCTCTCTCTCTCTCTCTCTCTCTCTCTCTCTCTCTCTCTCTCTCTCTCTCTCTCTCTCTATATATATATATATATATATATATATATATATATATATCATTCTCGTTTGCTTATTCCTCCTTCTCTCCTTTTCATTCACCTCCTTATTTAATGCACATAGGTGAAAAAATCCGAACTTTAAATATCAGATTCAAGGACATGAGCTCAGCGAATTAAAACACGAAAAAGATCTTGGTGTCATTATCAGTAACACTCTTAAAATGTGTGATCAATGTTCTGCTGCGAGTAAAAAAGCCAATATGATGTTGGGATTAATCTCAAAAAACTTTGATTATAAATCACCCGAACTTTTGAAGAGATTATATTTAGCATTAGTAAGAACACACCTAGAATACGCCGTTCAGTTCTGGTCACCGAACTATATCGAAGATCAAGTTTTGCTAGAAAAGATACAGCGACAAGCAACCAAACAAATTCCAGTGCTCCGAAACTTGCCATATGACGAGCGTTTAAAGCGTTTAGATATGTGTTCCCTAAAAAAGCGAGGGATTTTATTTATTTTTTTTTTTTTTTTTACGTCGTTGCCTGTTGCGCCGGTAGGCATCTTCCTGGTGGGGCCTGATGGTTGGGCCCTTCGGTTTCTTCCAGGTGGGGGCCTGATGTCGCCCAGCCCGTTCTGGCGCAGGCGAGTGCTTGCAGGCGCTATCTGCATTACCATGCTGCCCCGGGATTCGCTTGGACTCTAGAGTCCGGGTTGATGGGTGGTCTTCAGGACAGCATGGGTAGTTTCCGTCACTCGGCGGTGACTGAAAATCCGAGTGGTAGCGTAGATTCAAACCTCCGCGTCGTCCATCACGCGGTGAATGGGGTCCAGGTACGCTACCAGCGTTCGGCCACCAATTTACCCAAAGAGGGACTTAATTGAAGTGTTCAAAATCCTTAATGGATTCGACAACATTAACCCAGATAGTATATTTCAGAGACACCAACACAAGAACACGCAGCAACGGTATGCAGTTAAAAGGAAATCGATGTAACACATTGGTGCACGGAAGTTATTTTCAATAAGAGAGTCGTCGATTATTGGAATAGACTCCCACCGTCAGTAGTTAGCGCACAGAGTATCAATAGCTTTAAGTCTTCTTTGGATAAGTACTTCAGGGATATAAGATTATACTGACCCTTTTTCGCATGTTTTTAGACAGATTGCAGCAAGACCTCAACCTATATTCATATAATTCTCCCCCACAACCTAGATTGCAAGTAGCGAAAGTCAAAAATAGAGTAAAGCAACAGTTAATGTCCGCATGGCAGGTGGAGTGAGGTGTGGGTGCAGTAAGGTGACAGGTTACTGGTGCCGTGCCTAGTACCGCCGGTAAAACGAGGATGAAGCCTCCACCTGTGCCCCTGAAACTACACCTCACCCATCGTGGGTCTTAGTGGGGATTCTGGGGCTGCCCTGTGTAGGCCACTCGTCCTCTTCCAGTCTCCCTGTATTTCTATGTTCTTAGGTTCTTATGTAATGAAGTCATTTTCCCCCACAGCTTAGGTTACCAGTAGTGTAAGTTAAGGGTAGTAATTTCCTCTTATTTCTCTCTTTACTGTAAAATTTCCATGTCCCTTTCTTCCTTAAAGGTACATGGTGTTCTCTTCTAACTATTTCCTGCCGGCACGTTGCCGGAGGAGAGAGTGGAGTGGGGAGGAGCCTTCATCTTTTATGTCTAACCTACCACGTAGATTACTAGTATTAGCAGTAGTAAACAGACACCCTCGCCATAGACCGATAGGTCTTCTGGTGTCTGTTCTTTCAATGTATTCCTATGTATTCCTCCTCCTCCTCCTTCTCCTCTTCCCAATCCTCTTATTCCTTCTCTTTCTCTTTATTTACTCCCCCCACGGCCCTTTTTTTCCTTCCTCTTAATCTTATTTCTTCTCTTCTTATCCTCCTCCTCCTCCTCCTCCTCCTTACTAGGGCTAATACACTACGCTAAAGGCATTTCTCTCTCTCTCTCTCTCTCTCTCTCTCTCTCTCTCTCTCTCTCTCTCTCTCTCTCTCTCTCTCTCTCTCTCTCTCTCTCTCTCTCTCTCTCTCTCTCTCTCTCTCTCTCTCTCATCATCCACATTATACAACTCACTGACTCATCCCTTTCCTCCTCCCCCTCTCCATTCCTTCCTCCCTTCACTGACTCAAATTCTTCCAAAGTCTATATTTCAATGACTCACAAATATGCATGCATTCTCCTTTAGTCTACGGGGTTAAGTCATCACCTCAAGCATGCAGAGAGGTGAGTCACACGAGGTCCCTCCTGAGTCGGCTTGTGTATGCAGGGAAGGTGTGTCACACAAGTCTTTCTGAGTCATATAATGCTTGCAGAGGAAAGGTGAGTCACGCTATATTCCTTTTGACTCATCTTATGCTCGGAGAAAGTAGATGAGTCATGGTAAAGCCTTCCTGAGTGAAAAAGAAGTAGAAAGATAAATGAGAAGGTGGACGGAGGAACGAGAAGAGGAAGAGGAGGAGGAGGAGGAGGAGGAGGAGGAGGGGAGAAGAGAAGAAAGACAATATGAAAAAGAAGTAGAAAGATAAATGAGAAGGTGGACGGAGGAAGGGGATGATGATGATGAGGAGGAGGAGGAGGAGGAGGAGGAGGAGGAGGAGGAGAAGGAGGAGGAGGAGGAGGAGGAGGAAGACAGAATAAGGAAGACTGTGATGAATGAGAAATAGAAAGATGAGAATGAAAAGGAGGAGGAGAAGGAACGCCGAAATAACGAAACAGTCCACGACAATCCCAGCAACGTCAACGAGAGGCTTTTCAAACAGGCGAACCGAGACACCGATATGTCTAGGAAGACAGGCCCGGGTATTACACTTTGCTGATTAGCCTGTATAGCAGCAAGAAGACTCCCTGTGCCGTGCTGATGTCGCTAATAGGCTGCGTCATGGACCATCAGGGGCAGCAGCCCTCCTGAAACACGCAGTAATGGCCTCAAATCTATAAATAGCCGGCGCCGCGTCATTCAAAAGCGTTCCCACGGACCCTCGCGTACCCCGGTTTAAAGTCCACCCGCGCCGCATTCCTCGCATTCCTCAGTGACGGGCTGCCTGGACACACCGAGTGACCGTACACACACACACACACACACCGCGCTGCCCGCCGCACCCCTCAGGCACATTCATCCCTCCCACTGCGACCTTGAGATGCTCCACACACGCCCTTCTAGCACGCAGAATTCCCATAGAAAATGAAAGTATTGAAGGACAGACTTTGGAATGTGGTGGAGGTGTGTGTGTGTGTGTGTGTGTGTGTGTGTGTGTGTGTGTGTGTGTGTGTGTGTGTGTAATTCACCTCTTGGTCTGCTGCGGGTCTCTCTCGAGACCATATCTGGGCACTATAACAGAAAACATTATTCCCGATAACCGATAACTGATAATGGAAAACCTTATCGGTGATAACCGATATTCGTTAACTGGAGACACAAATATAGCCGATAACCGATAACCGATACCCGATATAAATCCACAATTCCGATACTAGCTAGCGATAAGTCCGATAGGTGAAAACGATACTATATTGATATTTCAAATAGAAAAACATAGATGAATTCAAATTTTCATTATCTGTATTTTAGAAAACTTACAAAACCCGAAAACCACACGTTGACACGTACCTATGGACGGTAATACTAGAAACGCCTGAGCCGGTGTTGTGTTATTTGGCGTCCCCACCGTCAACAAACACTGGTCTCTCGTGAACTGTGCATGCTCAGACCAGCAAGCGTAGACCTGTACAGTCTCACAAAGCTTTTTAACCGTAATTAAGAGTTGCTGGAAGGCTGAATCAGACATACAGTACCACTACCACCATCCCCGCTGTTTCTAGAACGACACTGTACGAGTTGTATTTATATGTACCGAGTGTCGTTCTAGAAACAACAGATACTGTATGTCTGATTCAGCCTTTCTTTAACAAACTTTGTGAACTGTACTGGGTTTCGCTTACTGGTCTGAACATGCGCAGTTCACGAGAGACCAGTGTTTGTAAACAAAAGCGCCAGCTTTTGACGATGGGACACCAAATAACACAACACCGGGTGCCTTCAATACCATGGCATGCTCACAAACGAATACGGAATATCAAATTTGAGGCAGTGAATAATCATTTTGGGGGCAAAGTTAAATGATTTTTCTCTTTGATATATTGACTTTTGAGTCTAACATAAAACATAGCTTAGTATTTTAATGTTGATGATCTAAATATGAAATCTCTTCACCGAAGATATTTCATACCCCGAAGTTTTTTCATACAACACCGGGCGCCCGGCCACGCATGTGCAGCAGGGAGGATATTTTTTTTTCCGCGGCAAAAAAGTAGTGATTATCGCTAGTTTGGTTACAAAAGTAACGAAGATACCGATATATATTTAAATAAGTAGCGGATGGCCGATAACCCGATTTTGTTATCAGCGATAAAGTATCGCGATAACTTATCGCGATAACGCCCAGCTATGCTCGAGACAGCCAGCCGTTTCCCTACGGAGGAGCAGAGAGCTCGTAGTACCGATCTTTGGGTAGGGCTGAGACCACTCATACACAACACATCGCGACAACGAGGTCACAACTCCTTGCCTGACGTCGCGTACCTACTCACTGCTAGGTGAACAGGGGCTACACGTGAAAGAAGATAAACCCAATTTATCTTCACCCGGCTGGGGAATCGAACGCCGGTCCTTCTGGCTGTGAGGCCGACTCTCTATCAACTGAGCTACCGGGCCGTGTGTGCGTGTGTGTGTCATGCGTGCCTGCCTGCCGGCCACACGCTCCTGCTTAGAAATAAGAAAAAGAACAATGAGGGAGACACGAGTTCTCTTTTTCGATAATTAAAATCACCCGCGGCGCTGCGACACACAGGTTTGCCAGGTGCCACCGGGGATGTCAGAGACTTGACCGTGTAGTTGGTGGCTCCTGCAGACGGACCCCAGTGCTCTAACGTGGGTGTTTTCAGGCGCTTTCGACTCTCACATCAATTATTCCCGAAGGCCGAGAGGGGGATCGTTACCTTTGCAAACACAACAGCAACTTCGGAACTGTTTAATCGTCTTCATTGAGAGCCATGCATTGTGGAGGTGACGGGAAGGAGAGAGAGAGAGAGAGAGAGAGAATTACACAGAATTACATAGAAAATCAGACCACACAGACCCTATGGTCCAGACTAGGTGGTCTATCCTTAAACCTAAGTGATTTTACATTAATCAGATGGCTCCAAAACGTTGCTTTTCTACTCTAGTTAATATTAAGTTCAAGGAAGTGACGGTCGAGCTTGTTTTTAAAGGAGTCAATCGTGTTACACTGGACCACTGATGGTGGGAGCTTATTCCATTCTCGCACTACAACGTTGGTGTAGAAAAATTTGGTGCAGTCTGAATTTACTTGTCTACATCTGAGTTTTATGCCATTGTTCCTCGTTCGCAAAGTGTCATCGATCATAAACAATGTTGATCTGTCTACATTCGTGAAACCATTAAGAATGTTAACACATTCGATCAGTTTTCCTCAGGCGACCTTTCTCAAGATAGAACATGTTGAGGGTGGAAAGCCGTTCTTCGTAGGATTTGTTGCGCAAGGAAGGGATAATTTTTTTGCTCGACGCTGAACACCTTCTAGTTTAGCAATGTCCTTTGCATGGTGGGGAGACCAAACTGTACCGCATATTCCAAGTGGGGTCTGACTAAACTGTTGTAGAGCGGAAGTATTACATCTTTATTCTTGAATAAAGTTTCTTTTAATAAAGTCCAACATTGTGTTTGCTTTATTTGCTGCATCGATGCATTGATGTGCTAATTTGAGGTTTGACGCGATTTTGACCCCCAGGTCCTTAACTCATTGAGCTCTTGTGAGTTTAACGCCGCGCATTTCGTAATCGATCTTATTTTTTGTTCCTACTTGAAGGACCTGGCACTTGTCTACGTTAAAGGGCATCTCCCATGTATCCGACCAAGCTGAAATTTTGTGCAAATTCTCTTGGAGGCTTTGCCTTTGCCTGAGAGAGAATAAAATTCATGAGGCCTTTTTTGGTTTCCTGAATGTGCATGATACAACTAGTGAAGGTTTACTGAGCTCATTTCTTGACAAGGTGAATGGGGTTGGGATAGATATATCTGATAATTATGAGAGGACAAGCTTACGATCATGGTGCTAACATGAGTGGAAGGAATAAAGGAGTACAAGCACGTATATTAGAACCGAATCAGAGTGCTTTGCATGTACTGTGTGGCTCATACCTGGAGTTTGGTGATTGTAGATGCAGCGAAATCTTCAAATTATGCCATTGATTTTTTGGGCATCATCAACAGAATGTATGTGATATTTAGCTCATCTACATCTCGATGGGCTATTCTTGAAGAATGTTTGCCTATTACAGTTAAAGATACATCAGATAACAGGTGGGAGTCACGAATTGAAGCTGTTAAACCACTCCGATATCATATGAAGGAAATTAACAATGCCTTATCAGTGCTGAGAGAAAATGCTCTCGAGAAAAAAGATGGCGTGACCACAGGAGCAGGTGCACTCTTGGACATATTGAGCTAATGGCCATTTATATCAGCAGTTTGCTTATGGTATGACATTTTATTTCATATCAATAAGACCAACAAGCTTATTCAGTCATCAGACATAACAATTGGTAGGCTACAGGCAGAGGTGACTACTACTATGGCATTCTTTGAACAGTATCGCAATACAGGGTATAATACAGATGCCGCCTGTGGGGGATCATAAATACCCCAGGGACTCCCCTTCTGGCTGCCGACCCGAGAGGTGTCCTGATAAATCCTCGAACCTCCTCCTTATCAATTTCTGCAACGTTCGCGGTCTTCGTTTTAATTTTCATTCTGTGGAACACCATCTTTCCTCCTCTAAACCTCATCTTCTCTTCCTCACCGAAACACAGGTGTCTGAGGCTACTAACAGCTACCTCTATTATGTTCCCTCCTACTATCTCTATCCTAAAATTCAATCCAAAGCTGGATGTTGCGCCTACGTGTGCAACGACATCACTTGCTCTCGTGCCCACAACCTTGACTCTTCTGAATTTTCCACCATCTGGCTAAGACTTCATTGTCATTCTATTACTAAATACACCTCTGCTGTTTATCTCTCACCTAACTCTACTAACTATGTAAAATTCTTTGACTTTTTGAATTCTAAATTGGAGCACATCTTGTCTCACTCTCCCTTCGATGAAATCTCCATCTTGGGAGATTTCAATGTTCACCACCAGCTTTGGCTTTCATCCTCTTTCACTGACCAGCCTGGTGGACAAGCCTACAGCATTGTTCACCTCAACGACCTAGAGCAGTTGGTTCAACACACTACACGTATTCCCGATCGTCTTGGAGACAGGCCCAACATTCTAGACCTCTTCCTTACCTCTAATCCTTCTGCTTACTCTGTCAAACTGTTCTCTCCGTTTGGCTCCTCCGATCATAACCGTATTTCTGTTTCCTGTCATATCGCTCCTGTACATCCTTTGGACCCACCGAAGAGGCGATGCTTCTGGCATTTTGCTTCAGCTCAGTGGGACGACCTGAGGATGTACTTTCCGATTCCGTGAAATGATTACTGCTTCCAGGAGAGAGACCTCTCTGTGTGCCCAGCGCATCTCAAGTGATTGTCTCTGGAATGGGCATACATTCCACGTTCTTTCTTTACTCCTCATGCTAAAGAGCCTTGGTTTAATCATGCTTGTTTTCGTGCTATTAAAGATAGAGGCAGCTCACAAAGGGTTCCAGAGCCACTAACTATGACCTTTACATTTCACCCCGGAATCGTGCCAAATCTATTTTCCGACTTACCAAAACTTCTTTTATCAATAGAAAATGTCAACACCTTACTTCTTCTAATTCTTCCCGTGACTTCTGGCATCTAGCCAAAAATATCTCCTCCAATTTCACTTCTTTCTCTTTCCCTCCTCTCCTTAACTCTGACGTCAGCACTGCCGTCTCTTCTGTCTCTAAGGCTGAACTCTTCGCTCAAACTTTCTGTAAGAACTCCACCTTGGACGATTCTGGGCATATTCCTCCTACTCATCCCCCCTCTGACTCCTTTATGCCTGTTATTAAGATTCTTCCAAATGATGTTTTCTATGCCCTCTCTGGCCTCAACTCTCAGAAGGCTTATGGACCTGATGGAGTGCCTCCTATTGTCCTTAAAAACTGTGCTTCCATGCTGACACCCTGTCTGGTCAATCTCTTTCGTCTCTGTCTATCAACATCTACCTTTCCTTCCTGCTGGAAGTATGCCTTTGTACAGCCTGTGCCAAAGAAGGGTGACCGTTCCAATCCCTCAAACTACCGCCCTATAGCTTTACTTTCCTGTCTATCTAAAGCTTTTGAATCAATCCTTAATCTGAAGATTCAAAAGCACCTTTCCACTTCTAACCTTCTATCTGATCGCCAGTATGGGCTCCGCAAGGGCGTTCTACTGGCGATCTTCTTTCTCTTAACTGACTCTTGGTCATCTTTCTTAGTCGTGTCGGTGAAACTTTCTCTTTTGCGCTAGACATATCGAAAGCCTTCGATTAAGTCTGGCACAAGTCTTCTTTCTAAATTGCCCTCTTTAGGATTCTATCCCTCACTCTGTTCCTTATCTCCAGTTTCCTTTCCGGTCGTTCCATCTCTGCGGTGGTAGACGGTCACTTGCTATCATTTCCGATTGGGGCAGAAGGAGCCTTGTGTCCTTCAATGCCTCAAAAACTCAATTTCTCCACCTATCAACTCGACACAAACTTCCAAACACCGACCCCCTAATCTTCGACAACACTCAGCTGTCACCATCTTCAACACAAAACATCCTCGGTCTATCCTTAACTAAAAATCTCAGCTGGAAACTTCACATCTCCTCTCTCGCTAAACTAGATTCCTCGAGGTTTTGCGTATTGTGTCGTCTCCGCCAGTTCTTCTCCCCCGCAGGTGATATCCATATACAGGGCCTTGTCCGCCCTCGTATGGAGTATGCATCTCACATGTGGGGCTCCACTCCACAGCTCTTCTGGACAGAGTGGAGTCTAAGGCTCTTCGTCTCATCACCTCTCCTCCTCCTACTGATAGTCTTCTACCTCTTGAATTCCGCCGCGATGTTGCCTCTCTTTTATCTTCTATCGATATTTCCACATGACTTCTCTTCTGAACTTGCTAACTGCATGCCTCCCCTCCTCCCGCAGCCCCGCTGCATACGACTTTCTACTCATGCTCATCCCTATACTGTCCAAACCCCTTATGCAAGAGTTAACCAGCATCTTCACTCTTTCATCCATCACGCTGGTAAACTCTGGAACAATCTTCCTTCATCTGTATTTCCTCCTGCCTACGACTTGAACTCTTTAAAGAGTATGTTATCAGGACACCTCTCCTTCGAAATTGACCTCTCTTTCGGCCACCTCTTATGACTTTTTTAGGAGCAGCAGTAGCGTTTTTTTATTATTGTTTCCTTTTTTTGTGCCCTTGAGCTGCCTCCTTTGTTGTAAAAAAAATTAAAAATCTAAATGCATCGGAAATAGCTGAGCAGGTGGATGTAGCAAAAGTATTTCCGCAGACGCACTGAAAAAAAAAAGCATGTTTGACTATGTGTCGCAATGAAAGTATCTTATCTGAGGACAAAAAAAAAGGTCAGTTCTTCTTTGTTGTAGTAGATCAGGTTATATCATCCGTCAACTCGGGAATTAGTCAGCTTATGGAGTGGCATAACCTGTTTGGCTTTTTGTACAATACGAAGCAATTCAAGCAGTGTATTGACGAAAACAAGCTTCACATTCGATGCAAGAAATATGAGGAAATAATGGGAGACATTGATGCACCTGAACTGGAAATGGAGTTGAGACATTTCATTGCTGTTGTCAGTAGAGAAAAAAACTCTTGCTACTGCTAAAGATTTCTTAACATATATTTGTAGTAATAATCTTCAGGAAATATACCCAAACACTGGAATTGTGTTGAGAGCTATGTTAACAACTCCAGTTACTGTTGCAAGTGCAGAGAAAAGCTTTAGTAGAATGAAAATAATAAAAAAAATATTTTGCGGTCAACAATGTCAGATGAGAGGCTCTCTGCTCTAGGAATCGCCTTCATTGAGCATGATGTTGCTAGATCTCGTGATTTTGATGCTTTGGTTAATAAGTTTGCAAACCACAAAGCTCGAAAAAAGCCTTTTAATGATCGTTTTGCATTTAAATCATCATACTTTGTCAAGAGAAACATTATTTTTGTACTCTGATAGGCCTGCTTATCAGTCGTGCCCCCACGTTGTGCCCGGCTCAGCACCATTTAAATGTATAACATCATCATTCATTGTTTTTTTTAATAGCTGTACTCCTTACTATTACTGAAAAAAATGTAAAACTCGGTTGTCTGTATGGGGCCCCCACATATATATTTTTTTTTATTTGGGGGGCTCACTACTTCTTGCTACTGCCCTGGTTATTACTGGCATACATTGTGACGAAAACGTCCTAGTACAGAGCGAAATAACATACTGGGGTTTCTATACTAGGACCTTATATCAAGTTAAGATATACAGATAAAATAGGAAATAAGATAATAGTAAACGATGCAATATAAAACCTAGATCTTGAAAATATAAGACATAAGGTTTTCCGTATAATACTAATAAAATAGCAATGTGCGTACACGTTGTCGTAAGATAATATAATAGCCATATACAAGAATGTTGTCATAAAATGTATAATAAAACAAAAATATCATATACATGACTGTAGTCACGACTTGGAGAAAGTCTGTTCGTTAAAACTAAAAAAGACAGTTTTTTTCAACTCACTTTTGAAAATAGACATATTTGGCGTCCTTCACGTGATCAGGTAGGCTGTTTAGGTCCAGCTACCAGTAGAGACCTGTCTCCTATACAAGTTCTAGTTTTGGGAACAAGTAGCTGGTGTTGATGTCTTGTGTTGACATCGTGAGTCTCACTCACCTTAGGGAGCGAGAACATCCAACCCGGCAATCTTTTACTTATTACATTATTCACAGTGATTCCCGACTCGTACTTGTACATACCACATATCTTCAGCCACTTTAGCTCCCCTATATATGGTGTTGCATGGTCAATTTTATTGCACCAAGCGCAACTTTGGCTGCAAAATATAGTGTTTTTTGCACCTGCTGGATATGGCATGCTGCACTATTTCCCCATATCTTTAATCCCTACTTTATGATGCTCAACACGAAGGATTGAATTAAAATGATTATGGTAAGGAAGGCGCGGGAAGGTTAATATGTAATGACGACATGGGTTTAAAAATATACGACGAAATAATACGGTAGAAAATCTAGTGAAAAGAGCTCAGGGGAAAACTTAGGAGGGTTAACCATCAGAAAAACGTTAATTAAATGAAGATGAGGGAAAGGAGGGACTAAAAATAGGAAGAATAGTTAGGAGAAAAAAGTTAATGAACGAATTGTCTCGTTGTGGAAAAACTGGTTAAATAAATAAAAAGGAAAAAAACAAAGAGCAGGGGAAAAAAGTAATGCGATGAGGAAACAGTTGATGAAGTATCCGAAGGAAGAGAAGCGAAGCTGTTCAGGATGAGCACAGTCAGGTAGGAAAAAGAAGGAAAAATACATAGAGAAATTATGAAAAAAGATAGAAAAAAAAATGAGGACAAAAAATAGATGGGTTGAGAAAACGTTAGATAAGTTGATTGACAGAAGAAAAGTGAAGTTGTTGAAACAGTAAAGTGAAGAAATGGATGAAAAGAGAAAGTTAAACGATGAAGAAAAGTTGAAAAAAAGAGAAAAAGTAGAAAAAAAAGTAAATGGATTGATGAAAGTTTAGATAAGAGAAGTTGTTTAAAGGAAGGAGTAAAGTGAAATAATAAAGAAAAAAAACAGAAGATGGAAAAGAGAAGGAAAAGAAGACAAAAACAAGAAAAAAAAAATTGGCTGAAGTAGTTTGTGGGTCATCTCGGGTCGGCAAAGGCTGATTCACACCATACGTAAAATGACCGGTCCGTACCGCACCGTTCCGGACGACAAAATATTCTTCAATGGGAAACCCAGTGTTGTGTTCACACTGCTACGGACCTGCACGTCTCCGGCGCGGACCGTCACAACCACTTGCCGGTCGGGATTGTCGGCGATAATATTTTGCAGGTCCGCGCCGGTACGGCCCGGCCCGGAGCCTGTCAGTGTTGGATAGTGTGAACACACTTCCGTCACCATGCAGCAAAGCAGACAGGCGTGGCCTCGGGGAGCGTAGCACCGCATTCATTCATTCTCTCTCTCTCTCTCTCTCTCTCTCTCTCTCTCTCTCTCTCTCTCTCTCTCTCTCTCTCTCTCTCTCTCTCGCTGGTGTGGAAATAAAGTCGGTTATATAATCTGTACAATACAATGGTAAGGACTAAAACCAAATTTATCGCATAAACCCACAATTTCTGTATTATAACCTAATAAATCAGGTTGAATAAACGCGAGAGAGAGAGAGAGAGAGAGACAGAGGGAACCAAGGTGGGGATAAACCGTGGCACCGCTGTACTGCTGCTTACTCCCTAGAGGCCTACGTCACAGCCGCACGTTTGAGCTAGCCGAGTATAACCTCCTAAATCCTCATTTATATTTCAGTCATTGACGCAGCCCTAAAGCGTGCACAATAATTCTACAACGAAATCAGCGACGAAACTAAAGCACAGGCATTTTTAAGAAGACATGGACTTTTGGATGAAAAACAAAGTGTTTCACCGTGTCATCGATGTGGCGGAGAG
Source organism: Eriocheir sinensis (assembly GCF_024679095.1). Lineage (NCBI taxonomy): Eukaryota > Metazoa > Arthropoda > Malacostraca > Decapoda > Varunidae > Eriocheir > Eriocheir sinensis. The sequence goes on along the minus strand of NW_026111306.1, from coordinate 354,428 downwards.
GTGAAGGACGCTCGGAAAAGAAGACGAAATGGCGAATTTATTCCCGTTCTTCGTTGCAGAAACCGTGGATGTCAAACTTTTCGTTCCGTTCGCAGAGGTAATGTATTCATCCACTTCACAGATTTAAATAACAAACTAAATTGCAAGCTCTCTCTTTGTCAAATTTTAGAATTGATCTTTTATTTTATACAAGACCTCTCTTATGATCTGGTTCAAAGATTAACTGGTAGAGGTACCGAAGCAGCATGCGACTGGTTCAACATGTGCAGAGAAGTTTGTACAGCGAATGTTTCAGTCCAACATCGTGGTCAAATGGCAGGGACTGAAGAAGAGCCTGTGCAAATTGATGAAGCACGCTTTGTAGGACAGCGAAAGCACAACAGAGTCCGAATGTTGCAAGGAGACCGGGCTCCAAATTCAACAGACGGTGAAGCTGAAGTGGACAGTAACCGTAACCATGGGAGACGTATTGATGGTGTTTGGTTTGAAGAGAGGCTCAGAGTGCAGATATTTTTACGTTCAAAGAAGAGACCGTGAGACACTTCAACCAATTATTCAGAGAGAAGTCGCTGAAGGCTCAATAATCCATTCCGACGACTGGCCAGCTTACTCTGATTTAAACCAAATCAATTTTCGTCATTTCCGTAAATCATCAGCAGTATTACGTCGATCCTAACACTGGGGCACATACACAAGGAACTGAAAGATCCTGGCTTGATGCGAAGACTCGGGTATTGAAAAACATGAGAGGCAGCAATCAAAGAACTTTTCAGTCGCACCTAGACTACTTATGTTGGCGGATGATGAGAAAAGAAGCTCCTGACATACATTTAGCATTTTTAGCTGATATATGTGATGTTTACCGATATAATATTTTTAATAAATTTTTTTTTTTTTTTATTATGTTTTACCATGTAGATATCATTACAAAGTAAAATATCAACGGTGTAGATACTTTTCCTTGTAGATAACAAGCCAAAGTACGGTGTAGATATTTTTTCTTATAGATAACAAGCCAAAGTAGCACCCACCCATTTTTTTCAGTCATCCATTTAGTACCTTTTTTTTAAAGTAGTGAGAGGAAATTCAAGTTAAAGAAAATGGAATGAGGTTAGTCTGTAGGAGGTGCTTGATACGGGGTCTAAAATTTGCCTTGAAGGGGGGCTGGATTTTTTTTTTACAACAAGGAGACAGATCAAGGGCACACACAAAAAAGTAAACAATAATAAAATAAAAGCCCGCTACTCGCTGCTCATAAAAAGAATCCAAAGAGGTGGCCGAAAGCTAGGTCAATTTCGGGAGGAGAGGTGTCCAGATACCCTTCTCTTGAAAGAGTTCAAGTCGTAGGCAGGAGGAAATACAGAAGAAGGAAGATTGTTCCAGAGTTTACCAGCGTGAGGGATGAAAGCGTGAAGATCCTGGTTAACTCTTGCATAAGGGGTTTGGACAGTATAGGGATGAGCATGAGTAGAAAGTCGCGTGCAGCGGGGCCGCGGGAGGGGGGGAGGCATGCAGTTAGCAAGTTCAAAAGAGCCGTCAGCGTGAAAATATCGATAGAAGATAGAAAGAGAGGCAACATGGCGCATAAATTAAGAGGTAGAAGACTATCAGTAAGAGGAGGAGAGCTGATGAGACGAAGAGACTTAGACTTCACTCTGTCCAAGAGAGCTGTGTGAGTGGAGCCCCCCACACGTGAGATGCATACTCCATATGAGGGCGGACAATGCCCCTGTATATGGATAGCAACTGCGCGGGGGAGAAGTGGCGGAGACGATACAAAACCCCCAGCCTCGAGGAAGCTGATTTAGTGAGAGCCGAGAAGTGAAGTTTCCAGTTAAGATTTAGAGTTAAGGATAGACCGAGGATGTTTAGTGTTGAAGATGGTTACAGCTGAGTGTTGTCGAAGAATAGGGGATAGGTGTTTGGAAGATTGTGTCGAGTTGATAGGTGGAGAAATTGAGTTTTTGAGGCATTGAAGGACACGAGGTTCCTTTTACCCCAATCGGAAATGATAGTAAGGTCTGAGGTTAAGCGTTCTGCAGCTACCAGCTTGGAGTCATGTAATTCCTGTTGAGAGGGTCTTCTGTTGAAAGAAGCTGAATAATGCAGAGGGAGTCATCAGCGTATGCGTGGATAGGACAGTTTGTTATGGAAAGAAGATCATTGATGAATAACAGGAAGAGAGTGGGTGATAGGACAGAGCCCTGTGGAACACCACTGTTAATAGGTTTAGGAGAAGAACAGTGACCGTCTACCTTGGCAGAGATAGAACAGCCGGAAATGAAACTGGAGATAAAGGAACAGAGAGAAGGAGATAATCAGAAAGAGGGCAGTTTGGAAAGCAAAGACTTGTGCCAGACTCTATCAAAGGCCTTCGATATGTCTAGCGCAACTGAGAAGGTTTCACCGAAACGGCTAAGAGAGGATGACCAAGAATCAATTAGCAGAACAAGAAGATCGCCAGTAGAACGCCCCTTGCGGAACCCATACTGGCGATCAGATGGAAAGTTATAGGTGGAAAGGTGCTTTTGAATCTTCCGGTTAAGGATTGATTCTAAAGCTTTATATAGACAGGAAAGTAAAGCTATAGGGCGGTAGTTTGAGGGATTGGAACGGTCACCCTTCTTAGGCACAGGCTGTACGAAGGCGTACTTCCAGCAGAAAGGAAAGGTAGATGTTGATAGGCAGAGGCGAAAGAGTTTGACCAGGCAGGGTGTCAGCACGGAAGCACAGTTTTTAAGGACAATAGGAGGCGCTATATCAAGTCCATAAGCCTGCTGAGAGTTGAGGCCAGAGAGGGCATAGAAAACATCATTAGGAAGAATCTTAATAACATGCAGGCATAAAGGAGTCGGAAAGGGGGTGAGTAAGAGGAATATGCCCATAATCGTCCAGAGTGGAGTTGTTACAGAAAGTTTGAGCGAAGAGTTTAACCTCAGAGATAGAAGAAACGGCAGTGCTGCCGTCTGGGTTAAGAAGAGGCGGGAAAGAGGAAGAAGTGAAATTGGAGGAGATATATTTGGCTAAGTGCCAGAAGTCTCTGGAAGAATTAGAGAAAGCAAGGTGTTCACATTTCCTATGGATAAAGGAGTTTTTGGTAAGTCGAAGAATAGATTTGTCAAGATTCCGGGCTGAAATGTAAAGGTCAAAGTTAGCGGGAGTTTGAAGGCTCTGGTACCTTTTGTAAGCTGCCTCTCTATCTTTGACAGCACGAGAACAAGCGTGATTAAACCAAGGCTTTTTATCATGGGGAGTAGAGAAAGTACGTGGAATGTATGCCTCCATTCCTTAGACAATCACCTCTGTGATGCGCTGAGCATACACAGAGGGGTCTCTCTCCTGGAAGCAGTAATCATTCCACGGGAAATCGGAAAAGTACATCCTTAGGTCATCCCACCGAGCTGAAGCAAAATGCCAGAAGCATCGCCTCTTAGGTGGGTCCAGAGGGTGTACAGGAGCGATAGGACAGAATACAGAAATAAGATTGTGATCGGAGGAGCCCAACGGAGAGAACAGTTTGACAGAGTAAGCCGAAGGGTTAGAGGTAAGGAAGAGGTCTAGTATGTTGGGCCGGTCTCCAAGACGGTCGGGAATACGTGTAGGGTGCTGAACCAACTGCTCTAGGTCATTGAGGAGAGCAAAGTTGTATGCTTGTTCACCAGGCTGGTCAGTGAAAGAGGATGAAAGCCAAAGCTGGTGGTGAGCATTGAAATCTCCTAGGATGGAGATTTCAGGGAAGGGAGAGTGAGTCAAGATGTGCTCCACTTTAGAGTTCAGGTAGTCAAAGAATTTTACATAGTTAGTAGAATTAGGTGAAAGATAAACAGCACAGTTGTATTTAGCAATATAATGACAATGAAGTCTTAGCCAGATGGTGGAAAATTCAGGAGAGTCAAGGTCGTGGGCACGAGAGCAAGTGATGTCATTGCGTACGTAGACGCAACATCCAGCTTTGAATTGAAATTTAGGATAGAGATAGTAGGAGGGAACAGAGTAGAGATCGATGTCAGTAGCCTCAGAAACCTGTGTTTCGGTGAAGAAGAGAAGGTGAGGTTTAGAGGAGGAGAGATGATGTTCCACAGAATGAATATTAGTACGAAGACCGCGAATATTGCAGAAATTGATAAGAAAAAGGTTTGAGGAGTTATCAAAACACCTCTCAGGTCGGCAGCCAGAAGGGGATTCCTCCCTGAGGGAATTTATGGCCACCCCACCAGGCGGGGACTCCGAGGCATTGTTGTTCAACGTCATTTTGAATTTTGGGAAAAGGTGTGTTTGTTGTGTGAATGTAGTGTGGTGTAGATAGAGAGAGTATCTGTCTTTTGAGAGCATGCTGAACTAATCTCTGGTGTAGATGAGACAATAGTGAAACGGTTAGTGAGGTAATGGGAAGGGTCTTTGGAGGGCTTAAGCACTCATCTCACTTCCCATATATACCTCACCGGGAGTGGTTTGCGCCCGTTCGGTAGGTGTCTTCCTACCTAATTCCTACCTACTCCGAGACGGCAGCACTACTGTCTCGTCTGTCTCTAAGGCTGAAATCCTCGCTCAAACTTTCTGTAAGAACTCCACCCTGGACGATTCTGGGCATATTCCTCCTACTCATCCGCCCTCTGACTCCTTTATGCCTGTTATTAAGATTTTTCCAAATGATGTTTTCTATGCCCTCTCTGGCCTCAACTCTCAGAAGGCTTATGGACCTGATGGAGTGCCTCATATTGTCCTTAAAAACTGTGCTTCCGTGCTGACACCCTGCCTGGTCAAACTCTTTCGCCTCTGCCTATCAATATCTACCTTTCCTTCCTGCTGGAAGTATGCCTTTGTACAGCCTGTGCCTAAGAAGGGTGACCGTTCCAATCCCTGAAACTACCGCCCTATAGCTTTACTTTCCTGTATATCTAAAGCTTTTGAATCAATCCTTAACCGGAAGATTCAAAAGCACCTTTCCACATCTAACCTTCTATCTGATCGCCAGTATGGGTTCCGCAAGGGGCGTTCTGCTGGCGATCTTCTTGCTCTCTTAACTGACTCTTGGTCATTCTCTCTTAGCCGTTTCGGTGGAACTTTCTCTGTTGCGCTAGACATATCGAAAGCCTTCGATAAAGTCTGGCACCAGTCTTTGCTTTCTAAACTGCCCTCTTTCGGATTCTATCCCTCTCTCTGTTCCTTTATCTCCAGTTTCCTTTCTTGCCGTTCTATCTCTGCGGTGGTAGACGGTCACTGCTCTTCCCCTAAACCTATCAAAAGTGGCGTTCCACAGGGCTCTGTCCTATCACCCACTCTCTTCCTGTTATTCATCAACGATCTTCTTTCCATAACAAACTGTCCTGTCCACTCGTACGCCGACGACTCTACTCTGCATTATTCAACTTCTTTCAATAGAAGACCCTCTCAACAGGAAGTACACGACTCCAGACTGGAGGCTGCAGGAGGCTTAACTTCAGACCTTGCTATCATTTACGATTGGGGCAGAAGGAACGTTGTGTCCTTCAATGCCTCAAAAACTCAATTTATCCACCTATCAACTCGACACAATCTTCGAAACACCTATCCCCTATTCTTCGACAACACTCAGCTGTCACCGTCTTCAGCAGTAAACATCCTCGGTCTATCCTTAACTCAAAATCTCAACTGGAAACTTCATATCTCCTCTCTCATTAAATCAGCTTCCTCGAGGTCGGGCGTTCTGTATCGTCTCCGCCAGTTTTTCTCCCCCGCGCAGTTGCTATCCATATACAGGGGCCTTGTCCGCCCTCGTATGGAGTATGCGTCTCACGTGTGGGGAGGCTCCACTCACACAGCTCTTCTGGACAGAGTGGAGTCTAAGGCTCTTCGTCTCATCAGCTCTCCTCCTCCTACTGATAGTCTTTTACCTCTTAAATTCCGCCACGATGTTGCCTCTCTTTCTATCTTCTATCGATATTTCCATGCTGACTGCCCCGTCGAAAGGGAGTCACCTTATCGTGGTGACGGGGCTTGAAGCGAGGTCGGCGGCACCACCTTCCGTGGTGGCTTGCCCACCCCGATAGGGCTCGATGTCCGTTGGCCTCGTGGACTAAGTGCTCCCCCCTCATCACCGGTAGAGGAGACCTACTGGTGATGTTGCCTTCGCCCCTGCCCTGCCCTCTTACCACCTAGGTCAGGGCTACTCTCTCCCCACGTGTTTGCCGTGCGTGGCGTCCCGTATACTCCCCGTGCCCTCTCATCTGGCGGTTGAGTCCACCGCGGGGCAGGATGTAGTTCCCCTCGGTGGGCAACACGCTAATTTGGTGGGAGGGCTGGGGTAAGACGGGCGGTTCAGTGTGGCCCCATTGAATCAATCGGCTGGTCATGCGATGGCTTGGGTCAAGTAGTCACTGCCGGATGGGCGGTCGCAAAGGTCCCGCGGCAGCCGTCAAACACCTGGCAGTGGATGCGTATACTTCCCCATTATCCCTGGGGCTGTTGGGTGCGGTCTGGCCCCAACATTCAGCCTCCCCTTGTTGGGCTCCGTGGTGGGCGGGGTTGTGAGGGAGTGAAACACCTCCCCTGTGTATGGGTAAGTTTCCCTTGCCTCGGCCTGCCTCTCTCCCTGACGTCCGCCTGTCCCCGATTACCCCTACACGGTCCTCTCTCGTCGCCACCTTGGAGCCTTTCACGGCTCCTGGTGGTGCCGCTGAAAAGTCCCTACCTCCTAGAGGGGTTGACCAAGATAAGTCCGTGCGACACAAAAGTCCTCGTGTGTCTGACAAGGCTGCCTCCCATTCCGGGGGTAACTCTGATGTGCGTCCCTCTACCAAGCTGGACGCACTTCAGATGGTGAATATCGATCCATCGTTTTCCTACCGTGCCTTGCGCTCCTTATTCAAGCCATTTGGCACAGTCCTTCGCATCCGTCTCATTTATGATGGAGACTTCAAGTCAAACAGATGCTATGTGACCTTTTCCTCCAGCGCTGAAGCCCAGTCGGCGTGTGATGCTGTTGCGACTCTGCCTATCGCAGGTGCTGGATTTCAAGCGAAACTTCTTCGCTTCGGACAGTGACATGGACTATGTCCCGAACCTATTTGAAGACGCTTTGTTAGAGCCAACTCCCAGGGACAGCCAGGTCCCTCCCCCTCGTTGGTTTGTTGCATACTATAGGAATGGGCGTGGCAACTTCATTCATGCTGCTAGGTACCTCGCCAAAGAAATTGGCACGATCCCTGAGGGGAATCTGAAAAAGTATGAAAAGGAGTGTTATTCAGGGCTAAAGATATTACTCAAGCTAAAATGGTGCAACATCTACCATGCCCTGCTGACAACATGTTTGAAACGGTCAAAGCACATCATACCTTCAATTATAGTAAAGGCAGTATATATAACCATGACCTCTATGAGCTCTCTGAGGAGGAAATATTTGGGATGTGCCCTAGTTCTGTTCATAAGGTGTCCAAGTTAAAGGGTTCAGCTAACATGATACTTCTCACCTTTTTTGGTTCTACCCTCCTGACCGTGTCAATACTGGCCCCCTCCATCTAGATAAAGCAGACTGGCAGCGATTTACGGAACTTAGCTCCTCTCTTCGTCCGTTGGCTGACTTTGGAACTTCCGACGAGGTTGCATCCTATTTCACTGATGCCCTACATTCTGGAGCCCTTCAATCCGTCCCCAGGACGTCTGGCCAGTTCCCTAAACGTCCTGTTCCCTGGTGGAACGGCGCTTGCACAACTGCTGTGCAAGAGAAGCGTGCTGCATTCTCTCGACTTCGTCGTCACCGTGGGGACCCCCAGTGTGTGGATGCTTTTCGGGGAGCGCGTGCTCGAGCACGACGTACTTTCAAGGAGGCTCGACGAATTTCTTGGAAGGCTTATCTTTCTTCCATCACTACCAGAACTACACTCACAGAAGTCTTTAACAGAGTTCGTAAGATCTCTGGGAAGTTTCCCCCCCTCCCCCCCCAGTGCTATCGCATGCAGGGGAGACGGTGGCGGACCCTAAGATTGTTGCTGACCTAATCGCCAAGCACTTTGCCAGTGCCTCTAGGAAAGATCCTACTGCACCAGGGGCTCGTCATCGCCGGGATTTGGAATCACTCGGCGTTAACTTCGCTTCCACCGGAGGGGAATCTTATAATATCCTATTTTCTCTTTCCGAGCTGAAGACGGCTTTATCCCAGTGTCATGATTCCTCGCCAGGTCCAGACGACATCCCTTATGCTTTCTTACGCCACATGTCTGACTGTGGTTTTACATTTTTATTGGATCTTTACAATTTCATTTGGCGTACCGGTGATTTTCCATCTCTGTGGAGTGTGGCTGTAATTCTCCCCATTCTGAAGCCTGGGAAAGATCATCTCCCAGCAACTAACTATCGTCCTATTTCTTTAACATCCTGCATTTGTAAAGTGATGGAGAAGATGGTGAATGTCAGGCTTATGTGGTACTTGGAGAGCCGGAATTTATTGACCCCGGTGCAATATGGTTTCCGAAAGGTGCGCTCCACCTCGGATGTTCTTTTATCCTTGGAATCCTCAGTTTGTGAGGCGTTTGCCAATAATCACCACCAGGTGACCGTGTTTTTTGATCTGGAGAAGGCCTATGACGCCGCTTGGTGTCATGGAATTTTACTTAACCTGTTTGAGTTTGGTCTTCGTGGCCGTCTCCCTGTTTTTATTCAGGAGTTTTTATCTCGTCGTCTTTTACGGGTTAGAGTAGGGAGTACTCTTTCCGAGGTTTGTCCACTTGAGGATGGAGTACCACAGGGAAGTATTATCAGTGTTACGCTATTTGCTGTGGCTATTAATGGAGTCGTTGGTGTCCTGCCTGATGGAGTTCATAGCTCCTTATATGTAGACGATTTATCCATTTCGTTCTCTGCGGCAAGGATGTCGCTGATTGAACGAAAACTGCAATTGATAATTAATAGAGTCGCCAATTGGGCAAATACGCGCGGCTTTCGATTTTCGTCCTCAAAGACAGTAGCTATGTATTCTGTCGTCTTCGAGACGTTCATCCGGACCCTGACTTATATCTTGGTAATAGGCGACTGTCCTGTGTAGAGACGACTCGTTACCTCGGTTTTATTTGATAGCCGCCTAACCTGGGTGCCTCATTTACGTTACGTTAAGGCGGCTTGTCAGAAGGCCCTAAGATTACTCAATGCTAGCAAAGCTATGGTATTAACGTGCAATGGTCATCATACCAAAATATGTAGTAGTTAATTATACATGTCAACCTACTTATTTTCATGAGATCATGGTATGACCACTGAAAAACATAGCTTTTTTTTATCTTGGTTCCATTACAAAATCTTAGGTCACTTGGTAAAGTGTTCACCTAAGTCCGACCCAAGCTGACAACAAACTTTTTTTTTTTTTTTTTTACAGCAAAGGAGACAGTTCAAGGGCACAAAAAAAGCAAACATTAATAAAATAAAAGCCCGCTACTCACTGCTCCTAAAAAGAATCCAAAGAGGTGGCCGAGAGATAGGTCAGTTTCGGGAGGAGAGGTGTCCTGATACCCTCCTCTTGAAAAAGTTCAAGTCGTAGGCAGGAAGAAATACAGATGAAGGAAGATTGTTCCAGAGTTTACCAGCGTGAGGGATGAAAGAGTGAAGATGCTGGTTAACTCCTGCATAAGGGGTTTGGACAGTATAGGGATGAGCATGAGTAGAAAGTCGAGTGCAGCGGGGCCGCGGGAGGGGGGGAGGCATGCAGTTAGCAAGTTCAGAAGAGCAGTCAGCGTGGAAATATCGATAGAAGATAGAAAGAGAGGCAACATTGCAGCGGAATTTAAGAGGTAGAAGACTATCAGTATGAGGAGGAGAGCTGATGAGACGAAGAGCCTTAGCCTCACTCTGTCCAGAAGAGCTGTGTGAGGAGCCCCCACACATGAGATGCATACTCCATACGAGGGCGGACAAGGCCCTGTATATGGACAGCATCTGTGCAGGGGAGAAGAACTGGAGACGGTACAGAACGCCCAGCCTCGAGGAAGCTGATTTAGTAAGAGATGAGATATGAAGTTTCCAGTTGAGATTTTGAGTTAAGGATAGACCGAGGATGTTTAGTGTTGAGGAAGGTGATAGCTGGGTGTTGTCAAAGGATAGGGGATAGTTGTTTGGAAGATTGTGTCGAGTGGATAGGTGGAGAAACTGTGTTTTAGAGGCGTTGAAGGACACCAGGTTCTTCTTGCCCCAATCGGAAATAATAGTAAGGCCTGAGGCTAAGCGTTCTGCAGCCTCCAGCCTTGAGTCGTTAAGTTCCTGAAGGGTGGGTCTTCTATTAAAAGAAGTTGAATAATGCAGAGTGGAATCATCGGCGTAGGAATGGATAGGACAGTTCGTTTTGGAAAGAAGATCATCAATGAACAACAGAAAAAGAGTGGGAGATAGGACAGAACCCTGTGGGACACCACTGTTAATAGATTTAGGGGAAGAACAGTGACCGTCTACCACTGCAGAAATAGAACGGTCAGAAAGGAAACTGGAGATAAAGGTACAGAGAGAAGGATAGAAACCGTAGGAGGGTAGTTTAGAAAGCAAAGATTTGTGCCAGACCCTATCAAAAGCTTTTGATATGTCCAGCGCAATAGCAAAAGTTTCACCGAAACGGCTAAGAGAGGATGACCAAGAGTCAGTTAAGAGCTAGAGATCACCAGTAGAACGCCACTTGCGGAACCCATACTGGCGATCAGATAGAAGGTCAGAAGTGGAAAGGTGCTTTTGAATCTTTCGGTTAAGGATTGATTCAAAAGCTTTAGATAGACAAGAAAGTAAAGCAATAGGACGGTAGTTTGAGGATTGAGCGGTCACCCTTCTTAGGTACAGGCTGTATGAAGGCATACTTCCAGCAAGAAGGAAAGGTAGATGTTGACAGGCAGAGGCGAAAGAGTTTGACCAGGCAAAGCGTGTTTGCAAGCTGAGTGCTTAGAATATTGGCATAATAATAAAAGATGCTGAAAACTGGATTCCACTACTTTATTTAATATATGAGTAATTATATACTGAATTTGTAATGGAGCCAAGATAAAAAATCTATGTTTTTCAGTGGTCATACCATGATCTCATGAAAATAAATAGGTTGACATATATAATTAATTACTACGTATTTTGTTATGACGACTATTGCACATTAATACCATAGCTTTGAACCCAATGATGAATATCTTCAAGCAAGACACAAATAGCAACAGATTGGTCACCAATTCACTCAGTAAACAAATTCATATATTCAATAAAGTAGTGTAATCCAGTTTTCAGCATCTTTTATTATTATGCCAATATTCTAAGCACTCAGCTTGCAAACACGCTTAGGTTTATGTTGTCAGCTTGGGTCGGACTTAGGTGAACACTTTACCAAGTGACCTAAGATTACTCAATGCTACCATAGAGGTACACAACATCTTTGATTGTGAGTGCATCAGAGAGCACTGGAGAGCAGCATGAGTCTAATTAGGTGCTAATGAATATCTTGCCTGCATCACAGACTACATAAAATGCAAATATGATCGGTGCCTAAAGGTGTTATAAGCTAATGATGGTAAATATATATATATATATATATATATATATATATATATATATATATATATATATATATATATATATATATATATATATATATATATATATATATATTAGTGTCCTCCCACTTTTGAGGTCCAAATGACGCCCCTGATTGTAACAACGCATCTTGTAACACCCATGACTGGATGCCGGTGCAAATCTCCTCATTGAACACCGATAAATTAATCTAGGCTCTAGGGAACTCGGAGAAATCCAAGTTAGAGAGTGCTGGCTGTGGTGATTGAGCCAGTGACCTTCGACATACAATGTCTGTCAGTGGAGCCAATAAAGGTAAAGGTAAAGTTTGGGCATACGCTGTAGCAGCGCGTGGCCTTGGTGCTCATCTCTGTAACATTGGCCCTTGAGTCTGTGGTGGGAGGGAGCCCATTACCCCGGGACACAGGGCCAGTGTGACATCCGGGTTACCACAGTTTCCCCAGGTAGTCATTTATCGACCAGCCCGAGAGGGAGGATGATCAGCTGGGTGAGCTGCACGCCGACTGCCCAGGCCGGGATTCGAACCCGGGCCCGCGTAGAAGCCAGGCATGCTGACCACTAGACCACGGAGGCGTATTGGAGCCCAATCTCAAGTGAACCCACTCACAATGGCACACAATTTTTTTTCTGGAAAATTTTGTGCTTTGAATGAATTTGCTAACCATTTCTGTCGAAAAACAGCAGAGATTATTTTTCACCCCTTCCACCCTAACCTCCTCAGTAATAAAAAAAAGTGACAAAATCATAGCCTTGAGGCAGTAATATTCAGCCCAGCATCAAAAAATTATACTGCTGCCCTATGAAAGGCATCTCTTAACTCCGATGAAGTAGGTGGTGACTGTGGTGGAGCAGCTTCATTGTCATCCCTGGCAGTGACAGGTGTCATTGGGCCAGCAGATGATGAAGCAGTGGCTGGTGTCATTGGGCCAGCAGATGATGAAGCAGTGGCAGGAGACCTTGTGCCAGCAGATGATGAAGCAGATGATGAAGCAGTGTCATTGGGCCAGCAGATGATGAAGCAGTGGCAGGTGTCATAGGGCCAGCAGATGATGAAGCAGTGGCAGGTGTCATTGGGCCAGCAGATGATGAAGCAGTGGCTGGTGTCATTTGGACAGCAGATGATGCAGCTGTGGCTGGTGTCACTGGGCCAGCAGATGATGAAGCAGTGGCTGGTGTCATAGGGCCAGCAGATGATGAAGCAGTGGCTGGTGTCATTGGGCCAGCAGATGATGAAGCAGTGGCAGGTGTCATTGGGCCAGCAGATGATGAAGCAGTGGGTGGTGTCATTGGGCCAGCAGATGATGAAGCAGTGGCTGGTGTCATTGGGCCAGCAGATGATGAAGCAGTGGCTGGTGTCATTGGGCCAGCAGATGATGAAGCAGTGGCTGGTGTCATTGGGCCAGCAGATGATGAAGCAGTGGCTGGTGTCATTTGGCCAGCAGATGATGAAGCAGTGGCTGGTGTCATTGGGCCAGCAGATGATGAAGCAGTGGCTGGTGTCATTGGGCCAGCAGATGATGAAGCAGTGGCTGGTGTCATTGGGCCAGCAGATGATGAAGCAGTGGCTGGTGTCATTGGGCCAGCAGATGATGAAGCAGTGGCTGGTGTCATTGGGCCAGCAGATGATGAAGCAGTGGCTGGTGTCATTGGGCCAGCAGATGATGAAGCAGTGGCTGGTCAAGGGGCCAGCAGATGATGAAGCAGTGGCTGGTGTCAAGGGCCAGCAGATGATGAAGCAGTGGAAGGAAAGGAAAGGGAAGCAGATGATGAAGCAGTGGAAGGTGTCAAAGGGCCAGCAGATGATGAAGCAGTGGCTGGAAAAGGGCCAGCAGATGATGAAGCAGTGGCTGGTGGAAGGGGAAAGCAGATGATGAAGCAGTGGAAGGAAGGAAGGAAGGGAAGATGAAGGAAGGAAGGGAAGGAAGGAAGGAAGGAAGGAAAGGAAAGGAAAGGAAAGGAAAGGAAAGGAAAGGAAGGATAGGGAAGGAAGGAAGGAAGGGAAGGAAGGAAAGGAAGGGAAGGAAAGGAAGGAAGGAAAGGAAGGAAAGGAAAGGAAAGGAAAGGAAAGGAAAGGAAAGGAAAGGAACGGAAAGGACAGGAAGGGAAGGGAAGGGAAGGGAAGGGAAGGAAAGGAAAGGAAAGGAAAGGAAAGGAAAGGAAAGGAAAGGAAAGGAAAGGAAAGGGAAGGAAAGGAAGGGAAGGAAAGGAAGGAAGGAAGGAAGGAAGGAATGGAAAGGAAAGGAATGGAAAGGAAGGGAGGAAGGAAGGGAAAGGAAGGAAGGAAGGGAAGGGAAGGAAAGGAAAGGAAAGAAGGAAGGAAGGAAAGGAAAGGAAAGGAAGGAAGGAAGGAAGGAAGGAAGGAAAGGAAAGGAAAGGAAAGGTAGGAAAGGGAAGAAAAGGAAGGAAGGAAAGGAAAGGAAAGGAAGGAAGGAAGGAAAGGAAAGGAAAGGAAAGGAAAGGAAGGAAGGAAGGAAGGAAGGGAAGGAAGGAAGAAAGGAAGGAAGGAAAAAAAGAAAGGAAAGGAAAGGAAAGGAAAGGAAGGAAGGAAGGAAGGAGGGAAAGGAAAGGGAAAGGAAGGAAGGAAGGGGGAGAAGGGAAGGGAGGGAGGAGGAGGGAGGGGAGGGAGGGAAGGAAGGGAAGGGAATGAAGGGGAAGGAAGGAGAAGGGAGGGGAGGAAGGGAAAGGGAGGGAAGGAAGGAGGGAAGGAAGGGAAGGGAGGAAGGGAAGGAGGAAGGAAGGAGGAAGGAAGGAGGAAGGAAGGAGGAAGGAAGGGAGGGAGGAAGGAGGGAGGGAAGGAGGGGAGTATAGGAAGGAGGGAGGGAGGAAGGAAGGAAGGAGGGAAGGGAAGGGAAGGGGAGGGAAGGAAGGAGGGAGGAAGGAGGAGGGAAGGGGAGGGAAGGAAGGAGGAAGGGGAGGGAAGGAGGGGAGGAAGGGAGGGGAGGGAGGAAGGGAAGGGAAGGAAGGAAGGAGGAAGGGAAGGAGGAAGGAAGGAAGGGGAGGGAAGGAAGGAAGGAGGGGAGGAAGGGAAGGAGGGAAGGGAGGAAGGGAGGGAAGGGAGGGAAGAAGGGAGGGAAGGGAAGGAAGGAAGGAGGGAAGGACGGAGGGAAGGAAGGAAGGAAAGAAGGAAGGAAGGAAGGAAGGAAGGAAGGACGGAGGGAAGGAAGGAGGGAAGGAAGGAGGGAAGGAAGGAGGGAGGGAAGGACGGAAGGGGAAGGGAGGAAGGAGGAGGAAGGAAGGAGGAGGAGGGAAGGAAGGAAGGAGGGAAGGAAGGAGGGAAATGAAGGGAGGAAGGAAGGGAGGGAGGGGAGGGAAGGAAGGAGGGAGGGAAGGAAGGAGGGAAGGAAGGAGGGAAGGGAAGGGGAGGGAAGGGAGTGAAGGGAAGGGAAGGGAAGGGAAAGGGGTAAATGTCCAGAGAGATGCCCATCTCACTGCGGTACTTCTCACCCTAACCATGGGTTAGATCTCATGATTCTATGCATTTTGAACCCCATATATATGCCTCGGGGCGTCACTGGGAGGACTGGGATACTTTGTTACCCCGCCTCCAAAATATGATATTACGCCTCCGTATTGTAGTTAAGGGACGAAAGACATGTCCCTTAACCATAATATGAAGGCAGAAAACTTAAAAGTAAAGAAAAGTGGTAAAGGTAGTGAAAAGGCATATTATACATACGCGCGATGTGTTTACATGGCGACGCCATCGCGATGTGAGCAGCGTTGCCAACGATCCGGTTAGCGGTGCTAAGCTAGGTTAGCGATGGAACGCTTAGTTAGTTAGCCCACGCATGTGAGACCAGGTCCACCACGCGTGGTTATTTTTTTTTTAGAACACGCACCTTTACCCAAAGGCTTTTGTGAAGGTTTGGGTTCTCCTTCCATAAGTCCATACCGCTTTTCCCCATTTCCATTTTTTTAAGACTTTCGAGATGGGCTGTGGCGCCTTTACCTAATACTATCAATACATCACCCCATCACTTATCTCCCCTCCTCTATTCTTACTCCTCTTTTTTTCATCTTCCTCCACTCCCACTCCCCCTTCAGCATCCCCCTTCCTCCCATCACCTGCCCCATAAACCGTTCATTGCGCCATTATTCGCGGAAGCCCCTTAGTGATGGTCTTGAGATTAGTACCCATTGATCTTGGGGCCTTGAGGCATATCCTCGGAGGCTGATGGCGGGATTAGTATGTGCGAAGGAGATGAGAGACAGACAGACAGACAGACAGACAGACAGACAGACAGACAGAGAGACAGACAGACAGACAGACAGACAGACAGACAGAGAGACAGACAGACAGACAGACGGACAGACAATCAGACAGTCAGACAAACAGAAAGACGGGGATAGAGAGGAAGAAAGAGAGCAAGAAAGCACTAAAGAACAAGGTAGGGAGAGAATGAATAAATAAATAGAGAAAAAAGAAAAAAAAGAAGGAAAGACAGACAGACAGAAGCACAAATAGACGGACAGACAAACAGAATATGACAGAGAAAGAAAGACAGCAAGCAAGCAAACAAACAAGCAAACAAGAAAGAACGAACGAAAAAGAAAAACAAAGATAAGAAGAGAAAGAATAAAGAAAGAAAAAAAAAAGAAGGGAAGAAAAAAAAACCCGAACGAGAAAGAAAAAAAGAAAGACAAAGATCACGTTAAAGACTTAAAAGCTTATGAGAAAGATAGTTTAGTAAAGAAAAACTCAAAATGATGTGTCAAAAAAGAAAGAAGATAAGCTATTAACATATAAGTGAAAAAATTAGGAGGTGAGAGTAATTGAATGTTAGTAAAGATGAGAGGTAATAAGATAGAGATAAAGAAGAGGAGGAGGAGGAGGAGGAGGAGGAAGGGGAGGAGGAAACTGACGAGAGAGGGACCATGTAAGAAAATGATGGGATGGGCGAAATGGAGGAGCAGTGAAATATGTGATGGGAAAGAGATAGAGAGAAGGAGGGAGAGAGAGGGAAGGAGGGAAGGAGGGAGGAAGAAGTTAATAGGGAGGGAGAACGGATGGGTTTGGTAGGAAGAGGAAGGGAAGGAGTGGGGGAGGGAAGAGTGATGGAAGGGAAATGGAGGAATGCTGGGGAGGAAATGGAGGAGTTGATGGGAGGCGGTGGACCTTTCCATAACAAGTACTCAACGTGTTATGGAGGTACAGGAAGGAGGGAGGGAGGGAGTTAGGTGGGTGGGTAGGTTCTGTAGGTTAGAAGGTAAGGAGATAGAGAGTAAAGAAAGGAGGAAAGGAAAGAAAGAAGGAAGGGAGGGCGGTAGGAAGGAAAGAAGAAAGGAAGGAAGGAAGGATAGAAAGAATGAATGAATGAAGGCTAGAAGTGAGTAAGTAGGGAAGGAAGGAAGAAAGGAAGGATAGAAAGAATGAATGAGTGAAAGCAAAAAGCGAGTAAGGAAGGAAGAAAAGGAAGGAAGGAAGGAAAAAGGAAGGAAGGGAAGGAAAGAAGGAAGATAGAAGCAAAGAAAGGATGAAAGTAAGGAAGATAATAAAATGTGAACGAAAGGAAGGTAGGGAGGGAGAGAAAAACGGAGATGTAGGAGGGAAGGAATGAAGAGAGGGAGTGGAAAGTGGGCAGTGATGTCGCTTTTGTTGTTGTTATTGTTAGTGTTGATATATTGTTGACACATTTCACTCGTTTTCCATTTCTTTGCTATACTTTCATCCATTCCTTTCGTACTGGCCTCAACACCGTCCCACACACACCAGCAGTATCGGAAAAATATTGTCTTTTTTTATTTTGTTTCATATATATTGATCTTCTTCGTTCGATTATAAATAAGTTGTTGCCGGTCATAAGTAATAACAGATTTTTAGGTCACTTTCAGTAACGTAATTTGTTCTGTTTTAATCGGTTCAACGTACTACGAGGGATGTCAACAATTCAGTACTAAAAATAATATAAAAAGCAGATAGACTGATACAAACATACAAATATATAATACTATTTTAAGCCAATCTTTTTTTTAGCTCTCAACCCTACTCCCCCCCCTCACGCACACACGCACATACATACATACATACATACATTCACACACACACACACACACACACACACACACACACACACACACACACACACTGACTAGCAATTCACTCGGGTCAAGGGCTCATGAATCACCAGCTGTCGGCGATACATTCTCTCTCTCTCTCTCTCTCTCT
Source organism: Eriocheir sinensis (assembly GCF_024679095.1). Taxonomy (NCBI): domain Eukaryota; kingdom Metazoa; phylum Arthropoda; class Malacostraca; order Decapoda; family Varunidae; genus Eriocheir; species Eriocheir sinensis. Next base: position 336,739 of record NW_026111306.1, on the reverse strand, counting down.
CTCTCTGTGTGTGTGTGTGTGTGTGTGTGTGTGTGTGTGTGTGTGTGTGTGTGTTTGTGTGTGTGTGTGTGTGTGTGTTATTTTCGGTTTTCCTATTTTTTTGCCGTTGTAAGTGACCCGCGTGAATGGTACGGATCTGTGGAGAATAAAGGGGAAAGGTGTGTGACCGTGACAAAACCATAGAATTCCCTATTTGATTTTTGTATGAGTATTTTTTTATTCAGTTTCATATGAAGGGATCTTGCCAAATGAATAAGACTATTAGGGTCATTTTTATGTTAGGCTCAAAGTAAAGCCCCGGAATTGTTTCATGATGGGGGCTGTTGGTCGGACCTGTCCCGTTAGTGGCGCAGGTAATTGCTTTTATAGTGACGTCATTCTTGCTTGGCTTATGTTGCTCCCCGAAGAGAGCTTAGCTTGAGTCCGGGTTGATAGGTGGTCATCAGAGCAGCACTGATTGTATTATTTGCATTATTGTTTGTTGTATATATTTTGGTGTGTTGTGTATTTCATCAAGATATGTTCTGCTATTATTTGCGTTCTAAGTTGAATTGGTAGTTTCTCATATTGTGCGTTTTATTATTTAACTAGTTTTTTTTTATTTTTATCCGAGGAAGCGTGATGCACTTGTCTTGTCCACTCTGTTGTTGTGAATCTTTTGTGCCTCTTTTAACCCGGTAGCAGCAGGGATCATGTTTCTTAATGGTCCCTCTAAACGAGAAAAATGAGAAAAAATCATCACTCACACAAACCATTTTAAAATATATATCTAAGCATTTGTGATCAGCTTATGTATCATCTATTTTGGGGAAGTTTATATCATGGCACAAATTTGGCCCGTCACTGCTACACGGTAAAGCCACAAATTTGGCCCGTCACTGCTACACGGTACAGCCACAAATTTGGCCCGTCACTGCTACACGGTACAGCCACAAATTTGGCCCGTCACTGCTACACGGTAAAGCCACAAATTTGGCCCGTCACTGCTACACGGTACAGCCACAAATTTGGCCCGTCACTGCTACACGGTACAGCCACAAATTTGGCAAGTCACTGCTACACGGTAAAGCCACAAATTTGGCCTGTCACTGTTACACGGTACAGCCACAAATTTGTCCCGTCTCTGATACACGATACAGCCACAAATTTGGCCCGTCACTGCTACACGGTACAGCCACAAATTTGGCCCGTCACTGCTACACGGTACAGCCACAAATTTGGCCCGTCACTGCTACACGGTACAGCCACAAATTTGGCCCGTCACTGCTACACGGTACAGCCACAAATTTGGCCCGTCACTGCTACACGATACAGCCACAAATTTGGCCCGTCACTGCTACACGGTACAGCCACAAATTTGGCCCGTCACTGCTACACGGTAAAGCCACAAATTTGGCCCGTCGCTGCTACACGGTACAGCCACAAATTTGGCCCGTCACTGCTACACGGTAAAGCCACAAATTTGGCCCGTCGCTGCTACACGGTACAGCCACAAATTTGGCCCGTCACTGCTACACGGTAAAGCCACAAATTTGGCCCGTCTCTGCTACACGGTACAGCCACAAATTTGGCCCGTCACTGCTACACGGTATAGCCACAAATTTGGCCCGTCGCTGCTACACGGTAAAGCCACAAATTTGGCCCGTCGCTGCTACACGATACAGCCACAAATTTGGCCTGTCGCTGCTACACGGTAAAGCCACAAATTTGGCCCGTCGCTGCTACACGGTACAGCCACAAATTTGGCCCGTCACTGCTACACGGTAAAGCCACAAATTTGGCCCGTCGCTGCTACACGGTAAAGCCACAAATTTGGCCCGTCGCTGCTACACGGTAAAGCCACAAATTTGGCCCGTCGCTGCTACACGGTAAAGCCACAAATTTGGCCCGTCGCTGCAACAGGGTTAAATCTTTCATCAATTTCATCCACTCCGTCAAAACAGAGCCCACCAGATAGCAGCAGCCTCGCCATGGCTTCCAGGACGCGCTCCGACACGCTATTCCCTAATCATGAGTTGTGACGCTTTCCCTGGACACATGTTTTCGGCCACCGGGATATGGAATGCAATCAAATGCGCTTTTTCCATCAACACGTTAAAAGTGATTAATGATTATCGAAAAAAATTAATGACCTAGCTACCCACGTTATGTTGTTAAAAAAACGGGATGTGTAGATAGTTAACATTTTCTTTGACACACGAGATAGAGATAGTAAGTAGATATATAGATAGATAAATATATAGAGATAGAGAGAGACAGACATGGATATATAGATAGATAGATAGATTGGTAAATAGATAGATAGACAGAATAATAGTTAGATACATATAGATAGATAAAAAGATAGAAATGCATATATACACAGATAGACAGATGGATAGATTAATAGATAGATAGATGGAGTGTTAGGCATACATACATACATACAGACAGACAGACAGACAGACAGAGTAGACGCAAGACAATACCACCTGGCTGTAAAGTGAACCTGCCTTCTATTTAATTAAAGAATCACTTATGTACTTTTCCTTTGTCTTAGCACGACCTAGACATTTCCTATTCATTAAACGCATAAAAAGGAGAGAAAAAACAGCCGGGTATCCCTTCAACCGTTAATTATTTCCAGGTTACGTTTTCTTTTCCCTCTCGTAAAGTTTGAGCAAGTACTCTTTACCTCCCTTTTTATTTTTATTTTTACTGCCGTCCCTGTTTGCTCGGTTTCGTAATCTCAATTTTTTTTTCCCTCTCTTGAACTCTCCTTTTTTTATCTTGCTCATGTAACCAGTTCTCAACGGTTCTTTGTTGTGTGCGTGTGTTTTTTTTCCACTCTTTCCTTTTTCTTTTTCTTATTTGTCCACTTTTTTCAACTTGCCTGGTTTCGTATTCTACTGTTTTATCCTCAGCTCTTTTTTTTTATCAGAACTAACTCTCAACCTTTTTTTTGTATGGTCCCTTTTAATTCCTTTCTGCCTTGCCTTTTCTCCCAATTGTCTACATTTTCACTTTGTCTTGTTTCGTAACGTTCCTTTTTTCTAATCTTCAAATCTACTTTTTATGCCACTCTTTACTTTTGTCTATTATGGGAGCGGTGAGTAGCGGGCTTTTTTTTTCTCTGCACTCTTTTCGTTGCCCTGGAGTCGTCTCCTTTGCTGGAAAAAAAGCGCATTGAAGTACCTCTTAATTTTTATTTGATTTCTATGCCCCCTTTTTAAGCATTCTCTAGCTTTGCCTTTTCCTTATTTCTCCACTTTTTCAACTTTCCTCGTTTCGTAATCTCTTTCTTTTTTCAATCTTCATCTTTACTTTTTTGTGCTCATTGAATTACCTCTCAATTTTTATTCTATTTGTGTGTTTCTTTTTCTCCTCTCCAGCTTTTTCTCTTCCTTATTTGTCCACTTTTTCAAGTTGCCTCGTTTCGTAATCTGTATCTTTTATCATCAGCACTACTTTTTTTTGTTGCTTATAACCATACTCAATTTTTTTTCTATATACGTATCCTCCCTTTTTTCTCCTCCTTTACTTCATTTGTCTGTATTTTCAGCTTGCTTGGTTTCGTAATCTGCTTTAATTTTTCTCCTCTAGCTTTTTTTTATGCTCATTGAACTACCTCTCAACTTTTACTTTTTTGTGCCCTTCCTTTTCAGCTTTGCCTTTCCTCCATCTGTCTACTTTTTCAGCTAGTTCGGTTTCGTAATCTTCTTTTATTTTTCTCCTTGAGCTCAATTTTTTATGCTCACTCAACTACCTCTCAATTTTTATTCTGTGTCTGTGCTTCCTTTTTCTCCTTTTTAGCTTTGCCTTTCCTCCATTTCTCTGCCTTTTTTTCAGATTTTTGCTCATTCAACTACCTCCCAACTTTTATTTTCTTTGTTTACTTCTTTTTATCCCTCTTTTAAGGCTCTTTAGCTTTTCCTTTCCCCGAACTGTCTACTTCAATATTTTTGTGTGGGGTAGTCTCCTCTTATTTCCCCTCTTCAGCTCTACCTTTTTCAGATTTGACCGTTCCTCAGGGTTGTTGTTTTTTTCTCTCCCCCCCGTTTTTTCTCTCCTCAAGGCTCTCTTCTTTTCAAACTTTTACTCCGTGGCATTTTCTCAGCAGCCCCTTCTCGAGTTTTATGCCTCAAAAACCACTTGGTCCACTTGTTTTACTGTATTTTTTCCATATCTACATGTTTTGTTTTCTACTTTCTTTTTAGTTTGTGCGGTTTTTTATTTAGTTTGTGTCTTATGTATTTATTTGATTATTTATATTCATTTGTTATATATTTTTTGACAGTATTACGCCTTTTCTACTTCTTCCTGCTCCTCCTCCTTCTACTCTTTTTCTTCTTTCTCGTCCTTCTCTTCCTCGTCCTCCTCTTCTTCCTCGTCATTCTCCTCCTCCTCCTATAGTAGACAAAGCCGGCTGGTGATGTTGATGGTGTTGATAGTGGTGGTGTTAATAGTGCGTGGTGGTGATGATGGTATTGATGATGTTGCTGGTGTTTGTCGCGCTACTGATTGTGGAGTTGTTGTTGGTACTGGTGACAGTGATGGTGGTGGTGGTGATGGTGTTGATAGGGATGACGTTGATGGTGATGATGGAAAAAGTGGTGGTGGGTGATAAAGAACTAACCTGCCATCTATATCGTGGTGGTGGTGGTGGTGGTGACAAAGATTGCGTTGCTGAAGATGATGGGAATGGTGGTTGTGGTGGTTGGGGAGGATAAAGAACTAAGCAACCAAGTACAGCGCGGTGGAGGTGATGGTGGTTGTGGTGGTGGAGAATTTTTAAGCCAGATTTATGCAGCGTCCGCGCCAAAACTTCCATCAGAAAGTGATTTTGTAACCATAAATTCGGATTCTTTTCGCCTATCCTCCTCCTCCTCCTCCTCCTCCTCTCCCTCTTTTCTCCCTGCTCCTAACCCCTCTCCCCCATCCCTCCCTTATGTCTACTTCTACTCCATTACTTCTTTTCACCGTACTAAAAATTTTGCCTCTTTCTACAACTACGTTTTATTTATTTATTTTTTTGGTTTATTGTTTTCTTAAGTAATCATGTTCATATTTCGACTTTTTTTCCGTTTTTCATTGTCTGTCTATTTGTATTTCCTTCCTCTCCTCCTCCTCCTCTTCTTCTTGTGAGGCCGTCATCACCTCGCTTAATGTAAATATTATGTTTATATTATGTTTATTATTTTGTTCCCTGAGAGAGTTAATGACATCCGCTTCCTGGTTTTTCTCTTCTTCCTTCTCCTCTTATTCCTCGTTCTCTTCCTGCAACTCTTACCTTTCCTTCCCGTGCCTTGTTCTTCTCCTCTTCCTCGATCTTTTTCTCTATTCTTGTGTCTTATTCATGTTCCATTCTTTTACCTTCCATTTACGAGTATTATGTTCATTCGGCCCAACCAAATCGAAGTAGTCAGTCGTTTTTATTTCCTCTTGATGGCAAAACTCTCATTATTCCTTTATATTGTTTTCTATTTTATGCATTTTTGTCTCTTCATTCTCCCATTCTTTACCTTCCCTATTCTTCTGATGGTAGTTTTCCCATTATTCATTTACATGCTTTTGTTTTTATATCTGCTCCTCGTTTGTGTTACCTCTTTGTTTTCTCCTTTTACCCTTCTTTTACTTCATTGCTCCTCTGCTTCTCTGCCTTTTTCGTCTTTCTGATGTCCTCCGCAAACTACCATTTCTTTCTCTTGCTCCATTACCCTCATACATTTTTCATCGCATTTCCGGGTCGCCAAGAAATCACGAGACTCATGCGGAGGGTCGGTGGCTCTCCTCGTCTTTCCGCACCTAATCACCTCCATTACTGGACTGTGTAACCCGCCAGCGACCCTTTGTCTTTTCCATGTATTACTGGTTTCAGAGTTTTCTTTCCAGCCTTGAATTTTCCTCCGTTCATTCATACTTCTTACCCTCTATCTTTTTTTGGGGGGGGTTAGTGCAATTTTTTTCATCTTTCTTCTTTCTCATCTTCAACCTCTTTACTGTTTTTATTTTCTTAGTTTCGTTTTTGTCTGTCTGTAATTTCTTTTTCTCTTCCTTTTTATCTTTTTATCGTTCATATATTTCTGCTTTTTTTTCACTTGTTCTTTATGTCTATGCCTTTTTTTCAATTTTTTATCTTCCACCTTTTTTATTATTTTCCTTGATTTCTTTTTACTTGTCTGTTATTTCTTTTTCCTTCTTCTTATCCTTCTTTTCTCGTTCATATATTCCTCCTTTTTTTCCTTCACTCGTTCTTTACATCACTGCCTTTTTTTATATTTTTCATCTTCCTCTTCTTTATTGTTTTTTCCTTGGTATCGTTTTACTCGTCTGTTATTTCTTTTTCCTTCTCCTTCTCCTTCTTTTCTCGTTCATATATTCTTCCTTTTTTTCCTTCACTCATTATTTACATCACTGTCCTTTTTTCTATTTTTCATCTTCCACCTTTCTTATTGTATTTCCTTGGTTTCGTTTTACTGTTTGTCTATAATTTCTTCCTTCTCGCTAACCTTTTCTCCTTCTTTTATTCGTGCTTTCATCCTTAACACATTTCTTTTTTATTTTCATCCTTCCCATTTTCAACCCTTAAATCCTTCCTTCTTTTATCACATTCTGCCTTCACTCACCCATTTGATCCTATCCTCCATCCTTCCTTCTTTCTTTTCCTTCTCTCTTTTTCCTCCCTTTCATTTTGTGTTTTCTTTTATTCCACTCTATTCTATTACTATTTTTTTTGTCGAACCTTCCTTTGAAACTTGCTACCTTCGTCACCCCTTTATGTACTCCCTTTACGTCTCATCATCTTCCCACCTTCCTTAACCCGTTGGCTCTACCTTTCCTCCCATTCCATTTTCCTTTCTCCCTGGCGACCTTATTAAGCGGCTCTCGTGTTACCTCTCCCGTCCTTTATACCTTTGCAACGAACCCTTCTTTTTATTATTATTCTCTTTCTATTCTTACCTTTCTGTGTTCCTTTTTCTTTCCACTCTTGTTGGGATAAGAGGTATGCCATTACAACTTCTTCAGAGTTATCTTTGTAATAGATCACAAACTGTATTTTCTTCTCAGATAGGTTTGATTCTGTGTACGATATTTTTTCTTTAATGGAGTTTATGAAATTTGATAAAGTACATGAATACTTCTCATTATTACTGATATATAAAATGTTTCAGATAATAAAATATTTAAATTTGTTGATAATTTACACCAGACTAGAAGCAATAACGTAGATCTGATTTGTCCACAGTTTAGAACATCTTTATATAAAAATAGCACACTATGCACTGGCCCTAAACTCTTTAACAGCTGCCACTAAACATAAAAGAACTACTCAAGACAAGCAGTCTCCCAAAATTTAAAAAAGAAACAAAAAAAATATTTACAACAAAACCCTACCATCCCTACATTTTTGTATATAGTAAACTACTCACTAAGGAATGTATATATTGTTAGGTTGTATTTTTTTTTGTCAAATTTATTGTGATGTGTTAAAGGTGGAATAAAACATCTTTATTAATTAACATCTGTCTGTCAGGAGCTTCGGCTCGACAGACTGTCGCTGAAATTGTTAAACTATAACTCTCTATATATGTATTTATTAAGAGCAATAAATATTTTCTTATTTACTTACTTCTCCGGCAAAATATTTCCCTTTCCAATCCTTCGCTCTCTACTCTCACCACATCGTACGCTCGTATTCCTTTCGTCTCCCACTTTTGTTCCTCTTTCCAATCATTCGCTTTCTTTCCTCACCATTTTTTCGGCCTGTTTTTCCCTTCGTCTTCCACTTCTTGTCTCTTCCTTCATCAAAATCATCCTCTTGTCTACCTTGTCTCTCCTTTGACTCCCTTGTATCCTTCTCTACACACGCCTTTCGTAGTCCTTTTATTCCCTTCTGTCACCTTGTCTACCTCATCTCCTTTGGTTCCCTCGTCACAGCCTCTCTACACGCCCCCCTTATACAACTTCTTTTAGTAGCGTTTACCTATCCCTTTCTCTTCCCTCCTGCCCCTCCCCGTCCCTCCCCGCAGCCTCCCCATCTCGGCGGTCCAATCACGCTCTTTCCCTCCCTTTATCTCCTATAATCAAGGTCTATTCTCTATTAATTTCTTCGTAAACTTTGTTGCTGAAGAACCTTACGTAAGGCCTGACTCGCTTTGTCTTTGGTTACGCGACCGAGCTACGAGGGAACGAGAGCGAAAGGGAGAGGGAGAGGGGAGAGGGGAAAGGGGAAAGGAGAGAGGAAGAAGAAAGGGGAGAGGGGAAAGGGAACTGGGGAAAAGGAAAGGAAGGTGAGAGGGGAGAGGGGAAAGGAAGTGGGGAGGGAAGAGGAGAAATGGAAAAAGGGAAAAGGGAAAGGAAGGGGAGAGAAGAGCGAAGAACAGGACATGCGTAACGAAGAAAGGCAGGGCGAAATTGACCCTCTTTCGGCCACCTCCTTGGATTCTTTTTAGGAGCACCGAGTAGCGGGCTTTTTGTTATTATTGTTTCCTTTTTTTGTGTGCCCTTGAGCTGTCTCCTTTGTTGTAAAAAAAAAAATAGCGGAAGAGGACAGATATCAGAGTAGAAGAGATAACATAACATGGCGTAGGGGGAAAGGAAAAGAAGAGGTAGAAAGAAGGAAAGGAAGAGGAGTAAGAATAAGAAGGAAAGGAAAATAAGTGTGGAGAAATAGGAGAGAAAGAGATATAGCAAAACAAAAGAGAGGGAAGTACAAGACATAGGACGCTTTCGCAAGGGACAAGGTACAGAGCAGCATCACGTGTCCTTCCTTCCTTCCTTCCTTCCTTCCTTCTTCTTGCAACATCGGTGTGGGCGTCTCGGGAGCCTCACGGGACAGACTTATCACGCCGCCGAGGTCCTGGGGCCGTGCAGTGCCTTTTTCACATCCTCCTTTGTCTCCCTCTTGAGTGGCGTGCCTTATCATCGGCTGCATTTGGTAGGTGAAGGCCGGGGATCAGTGGAGGGCCTGGTGGTGACGGTGGAGGTAGTGGAGGTGGTGGTAATAGTGGTGCGTTGTCTTTTCGTCTCTTCCTTCCACAAAACCTTTTCTGGCGTGTATTTTTCTTGGTCTGGATGATTGTCTTTATTGTGCAGTGTTCTGTTTTGATGTGGCGTAATGCGGTATTGTAATTGTACTTCGTTATGGCAGTGGTAGTAGTAGTAGTAGTAACCGTAGTAGTAGTTGTAGCAGTAGACTGCATAGGGTTGCGTAGAGTAACCGTAAGTACACCATATGTGTTTATCTACGACGCTGAGCCTTTGACCTGAAGTGTCCTATATACACTTCCTAGCCTGAGGTGATGTCGGGTGGTGTGATTTGGTATGGCGTGGCGAGATCTGTTTCAGCATGACGAGGCGTGGTGTGACGTGGCATAGTGTAGCTTGCCGTGATGTGGTGTAGGTTAGTGTGGTGTAGAGTAGCCTGGTATGGTGTGTGTGATGTAGGTTAGTGTGGTGTTATGTAGGTTAGTGTGGTCTAGTGTAGCTTAATATGGTGTAGTGAGGTGTGGTGCAGTGTGGCTTGGTGTGGTCTAGTGTAGCTTAATGTGGTGTGGTGTGGAAGGTGTGTCTTTTAGCGTGCTGGGATAATGCTTGGTGTAGTGTTGTGATGTGGTTTAGTGTGGTGTGACGTGGTGTGACGCGAAATACCACAGCTGGGCGTGATATGATGTGCTGTTATGTAGTGTGGTATAGCGTGGGGTGGTGTGGTGTGGCGTGGTGTGGTGTGGAAGCCTTGCGTCGTGTGCTGGGGGAGGAAGGAGGCGGCTTTGAGAACCTTTATTAAAAGGATCGTCACGGAATGAAGGGAGATAAAGTATGACTAATGGCCTCCTAAGGTATACCCTCTCATCGCCTCCTCCTCCTCCTCCTCCTCCTCCTCCTCCTCCTCTCATGTCACTGACCCCTGGAAATAAGTTGTCTTTAATTTAGTCGGCCTGGTCTTCGCGTAGCACCGCCGACATCAATAGTTCGGAGCTAACTTACTAGCGTCCTCTCATTTCTCTCTCTCTCTCTCTCTCTCGGTGGTCAGCATAAGTCATCATTATTCATGTATTCTTGTCTCTGTTTGTACCTCAGTTTTGGAATATTACCATTTTTTCTTTCCTCTGTATCATTTTTTCTACAACCCATGTAACACTATCTTCCCCTAGGGAGATTATGCGGTTGATCTTCTCCTTGCCTTCTTTCATCACTCGCTTAGGACAGTTTGAAAGGATGATGTTGGGTTAGTCTTAAATTAGTCATTATATTACAGTGATTTTGATGTATATGGTATTTGAATGACGTAAGACACTTAGATATAGAATAAGTAAGGTTCGCGCTCACTAATTTTTTTTTATAATGTCTGAATTTAGATCCCAGAAACCATTAGTATAGTTTTAGATGACGCAATTCATTTAAATTAGAATGTGAAGGATCTGATTCTCTTAGTTTTTATTACGTATCTGTATCCTTTTATATGTCTGTCTATCTGTCTCTCTCTTCTCTCTCTCTCATGTAAATTAAGTACTAAAACATCTTTACCCGAGAATGGAATTGTAATGAAACGGAAAGAGGAGGAGGAGGAGAAGGAGAAGGAGGAGGAGTTGGACGAGAAGGAAGAGGAGGACTAGGAGGAGGAAAAGTACGAGGATTAATAATGATAATGAGTATAAGTAATAAGAGAAGAAGAATAAAGAAGAATATGCACAATTAATAATAAGAAGAAAGAGATGAAGAGAAGCAGAAAAAAAGGGGGTACTGCAGCAAAGCGAAGGAACCGAGGCAGAACACGAGGAAGATGGAAATTAAACGCTTGGAGGAGATCGGAAGAAAGAAAGGAAGAAAGAAGAAGAAGAAGAAGAAGAAGAAGAAGCAGACGAAGCACCAGAAGCAGCAGGATGGAATAATGATGGAAAATAGAGATAAAAAGGAAGAGGGAACCGAGCCAGAGACTTCAAAGACACGGAAGGGACAAAGAAGAGAGGAGAAGGAAGGGAGGGAGAAATAATGGGAGTACACGTATGATAAACGATGAGAGAGAGAGAGAGAGAGAGAGAGAGAGAGAGAGAGAGAGAGAGAGAGAGAGAGAGAGAGAGAGAGAGAGAGAGAGAGAGAGAGAGAGAGAGAGAGAGAGAGAGAGAGAGAGAGAGAGAGAGAGAGAGAGAGAGAGAGAGAGAGAGAGAGAGAGAGAGAGAGAGAGATGTAACGGGCTTGTCGGGGGGCGTTTAAAGGGTGTTGATTAAGACTTCAGCTTCCTTAAGGCGAGTTATATTCGTAGCCTTTATGTACAAGAAGCGACGGAGCGAGAGCGACTGTCGTTGTGTGTCAGTCGGACTCTCGTGAAGGAGTGGCGAGTTACAGGTTGGAAAATAATGGTTACAATTGGTCACGTATATCAAGGTGACCTCCACGCACCATCGGAGTGCTAAGTATACAAAACTGAGACGGTAAACACTGACGGACGACATTCCTATAAGGTGGCGTGATCTATCTGTCGTGGGGTTTTTCCATTGACAATTGTATGCCTAATTCGTGGTGATATTAAATAATAATAATACATTGATATCCTACTATAACACTGCTCGGTCACCTACCAGTGATCGCGACCTCGCGATATATAAAAATCGAAATAGCAGTCTAGTTACCATGAACATACATAGTGGGAGTTTGTCAAGCAGACTGCCTATGATACAATTATATTAAAACACTGGCTATGGAAGAACAGATGTGGAATTATAATATAAATAGGGAGAGGGAAACCACAACGTGTGTGACATGAAACATAAGAAACCTCTCAAAAGATAAATATAAGGACACATGTATAAGAAACTATCAACTGGCATAGTTACAGACAATGAAACGTTGATCTAGCTCCTAAAAAAAAATACAGTAGTGAAACACAGTACAATGTTAAGTATAGGAGCAGCCAGGTTTCTGTCCCCTGACTTGTCCGAGAAAAGGAAAACTACCTTGCCAGTGGCCTCCCTGCATCCAGTCGCCGCGTCTGCACAACCAAATAATCGTGCAGGACAGAGTTTCTCCTAATAAGGTAGCACATGACGACGAGACTGACGAACATCAGAAACATTGGTACAAAAAATCCAGGGTACAGGTAGGGGAGATGCAAATAATCAGGCAGCGTTTCCTCCAGGGTTTCCGCAAACTCTGTTTTGTTCGCGAAAGACAATGAATTAAGGGAATTAGTCACATACGAGATGCTGGAGAAATGAATGTCATCGAGAGACCGTAGAGGAAACACTCGATGGGAAATATTGGCCGTGAAAACCAGACGAATCCGGGACGGGTACGTTGTTATGTTAGTGGAGCGGATATAGCATGCTTCCGCTATGGCATAGTGACCAGTAACCCGTTGATAAGTGGTACCCTCCGGGCAGATGACTGATACATAGAAGGACTGAGGGAAAGAAATAATGCAGACCCTGAAAGTTCTTATGGAAAACAGGCGTTGGTGTTAGCTGCTTGTAAGGGCACAGGGAAAGAGCGTCAGACGCGTTCACGCGGGTGAGGGCGATCTCGCAGACCCCTCCCCGAACTGGAAGGAAGGCAAAGAGAGACGCAGAGCAATAGAATCGCCTGAAGACCGTCTCCTTGCAATACTGCAAGAGTGAGTAGCTACCCGTTGAATACAGAGCGAAATCCTTCGCGATTAGAACAAGAGACGGGGACGTGTCCAGGGCCAACACACTGTCCTTTGCCGAAAAAGGGAACGGAACAATTTCGTGTGCCTCAAACACGTCCGCCGTCTGAAAGGGAACATGAATGATTATGGCATCAGGGGTGAGGCTGGACTCAATCAAGGGGTAAAAATATTGACTCATGTCCGGGGTGAATAAAGACGTCAGGCTATAATTTTGATACCCGATCTGGACAGTCGTTCTCAAATCGTGTAGAGGGAACAAGGCAGGTGTGACTCTACCGTGCGCTGCATCAACCATGTTGCTAATAACCTGCTGATTAGCCGTTGCGACGGAGTTAATGACGTTTTCCAATACATGCAAGGCCTGATCTAGGAGGAGAAACTGATTCACCTGGTCGATCTGTTTGACAACTATGTTGATAACCTCTACCATCTTATTTGTCTGCTCTAGCAGTTCCTCAATGTTAGTATGCAATTGCGCAAGTTTTCTACAATTGGCGTTGATCACCCTGCGATTTCGAGCAGCAAAGGAAAGTACATGAGCGTAGTGGTCCCGCAAATCGCGAACGTCCTCGTCGGTAGCCGTACCGAAAAGGAACTTTGAGGCGGACCCCACGATGTTGAGCAACCCCCTCTTTACCCGAGAGTGAACGGAGTGAAAACTATAATCCATGTTTACCTCATCAACTTTTCCCCGTAAGAACAGAATCCTATCCTCCAGTAGTTGAAAAAGAGTCAGAGAGTTGGTACTAGAAGGAGCCTCTGATTCCCTAGTCTTGGTAGCCCGGATGGCGTCTGCCATGCCGAGTAGTTTTTCTGAGACTATCCTGATTATGTCCGTGCTGTTGGTCAAGGAAGTATATGGATATTTTACGAGGAGCACATCTTCTATGAGGAAGACCTCTCCTATGTGTGCCGTGAGGGCACCAGGCTTCAGGTGGATGGGTGTTGTTGCAAGCAGGGAGCCGAGGGACAACAAGATGATCAGAAAACGCAACATCATGATCTGAAAGTGGTGGGAATGAAGTATTTAAACCCGTGGTCTCAAGTTATAGCTATGGGTGTTGGGATTATCCTGTGGAACATTTGACTCTGAGGGGGAAGTACCAATATCAAGGTCCAAAGGTGAGGGAATTACTTTCAGACGATCACTGTGAACTTCTAGACTGACTCCACTATTCGACTCGAGAACCTCGAACCATTCCCCTGACATTCCGAACAACTCGGTAAGGACCCACAAATTTAGCCCCCAGTTTCGAACTCCTTTCCGCTTGCTTAATCATGACTGTGTCACCCTCTTTGAAATTCACCGGGACGGCCTGTTTGTGTTGTTTTGACATCATTTCAACCTTCGGAGCTTTTAACGTACACCTAACTTCTGAGTGTATCTTGGAAAACATATGCATCTGCTGTTGTGCGTACCTATCAATGTTGTAGAGAGGTTGTTGTGGGGTTGTAAGGAAGTCGTACGGAAGACGTTTCTCCACCCCATATAAGATGTAGTAGGGAGAGTTCCCCGTAGAGTCGTTTACCGACGTATTTATGGAAGCGGCTATATGCGATAGCCAATCCTCCCAATTATCGTGGAGATCGTTCACGATAGGCCTGAGGACCTGTAAGATTTTCCTATTAGCCCTCTCCGCCAACCCATTAGCAGCTGGGTGGTAAGCTGTGATGAAGGATTGCGTGATGTTAAACTGAGCGCATATTTCGCTCAATACTGAGTTCCTAAACTCGGTGCCATTGTCACTCAGAAGAATTCGAGGAGACGAATGTGGACACAACACGTGAGTCACGAGGGCATGGGCCACGCGTGTGGCTGTCTTGTCCTTGAGAGGCGCTAGAACTAGAAACCTAGAGAACTGGTCGACGCACACCAATAAGTAGCGCGAGCCATGTTGGCTCTGGGGGAGCTGTAGTAAGTCTATATTAACAACATCCCATGGCGCCTCTGGTACTGGGTATTGCAACATAGGTGCTGGCCCTTTGACGGACCCCTTGTGCTTAGCACAAACGACGCAATGTGCGACATGTTTTTCTACATCAACCCGTAATGTGGGCCAGTAGAATTTTCGTCTGGTGACAGATAGCGTCTTGTCTCTTCCTGGGTGACCCGCAATGGGTGTGTTATGGACCAGCTTAAGCGTCACGGGGACGTATATGTCTGGGATGACCAGTTGGTCTATAGGTACCGGTTTGGTTGGCCATGACCTACAAAGGAGGTTGTCCTCTGATAGGAAGAATTGTGAAAAGGAACTGGCAATTCAGGAAGGTTTGATACGTCTCCCGACTCGAGGGCGTAAATTAACCTCTTCCACAGGGTGGTCACGCTGAGCAGTGTGTAGCTCAGGTGAAGTGAAGTTGTGGATGACCTCTGGGGTGGTAATCGCGCCTATCGGAACATTCCGAGATAAGGCATCTGCGACCACATTTGTTTTCCCGGTGATGTATTTTATCTCCGGATTGTATGCTTGATCGTTAAGAACCATCTTGCCAGACGACCGTGTAGGTTTTTTTCCTTGAAAAGATCAGTTATGGCCGCGTGGTCCGTAAACACCACAATTTTGTACCCCATCACAATGTCACGAAAATGCTTCAGAGCCCACACAATGGCAAGAGCCTCTAGGTGGGTAACAGAATAGTTCTTTTCCGGAGCTGTAAGTACTCGACTGGCGAACGCTATCACATGCTTTTTGCCGGACATATCTGTTTGCATCAGCGCGGCTCCTACTCCACTAGCCGAAGCGTCGGTACAAAGCTGAAAGGGGTCCTTGAAATCCGGAAAGACAAGGACCGGAGCCCGTGTAAGCGCTTTCTTTAAATCCTCAAAACTCGTTTGTTGAGCTGGGAGCCACTGAAATGGTACGTCTTTCTTTAAAAGATGGGTTAGGGGACTCGCGCGTGCTGCGAAGTCCTTAATGAAAGGCCTGTAATAACCTGCGACACCCAAGAAAGACCGTACCTTGTCCGCAGACGTTGGCTGAGGGAACTCGGCAATAGCCTTTATTTTGTCGTCCACTGTGTGGATGCCGAATTCGTCCACGACATGCCCCAAGAACTTGATCCGAGGCTTTAAAAATTCACATTTGGTGATTTTGAGCTTTAATCCGACCTCTTGAAGTCTGTGTAGGATTGCTTTTAGTGTTTCCATGTGTGCATGCACGTCTTTACTTGCTATGATGATGTCGTCTAAATACACATAGACAGAGTTGCCCAGCAAGTCACCAAAATACTGTTCATTGTCCTTGAAGGTCAAGGGAGCTCCTTTGAGCCTGAACGGCATCCTTGTCCACTCATAGTGGCCATGAGGCGTGCTGAAAGCCGTTATTTCACGTGACTCGGGGCTATGGGCAGTTGCCAGTAGCCACTGACCAGATCAAGACTCGTAAAGACTTTATTTTCTCTACCGAGACACATCAGAAGATCTCTAAGAACGGGAAGCGGAAAATGATCATCCACGGTCGCGGTGTTCACACGCCGGAAATCAATCACAGGACGATAAGAGCCGTCTTTCTTTGGAACCAGGAACAAGGGTGAATTCCACGGGGAATTCGATTCTTTGATGACACCTTGTTCTAACATTTCAGAGATAAGTTGTTGCACCACCTCCCTCTGACTGTGGGGGAGCTTGTACGCATTGATATATACAGGATTTGTATTGGGTTTTAACTTAATGTGGTGTTCAGCACACTGCGTAACTCCAAGCGGCTCGCCTGGTAGAGCAAGCGCCCCCCGATAATGCTCCAGAAGCTGGACTAAGGTTGGCCTAATTTCGGAATAGTGTGCAACTTTTAGGAACGCCTCTAAATGAGCTGTGTCTTGTTCGGGAGAAGCCTGACACGCCGAGGATATGCCGGAAACTTGGGCTGAAGGGTATTCAGCTGGTTCCGGGGCGACATTTCTCCCATACACTAGACACTGGCATAATCGAACACCGTGTTTTAAGGATACAGGGGATCCAGACGTGTTTATTACCAATGCCTCTGCAAAACCTCCTCCTTGACTGTTGCAAGAGTTACCTCCACGTCACGCGGTGTACGTGAGAACTCCGTCGATACACATCACTGCCCGCCGGAGGGGCGTTAGGCAAACGGATTTTAACAAGTTTTGCAGCACGATCCGGAACTATATGAGGACCTTCTACGACTGCCGTTACTGTCCGCCACAAGTCTGCAATGGTTTCGTGTGGTTTGACCGTAAGAGGGGACACTTGGGCGGTGGCAGCCCCTGAGTCTGTGGTGGGTTGGTCATTTTCCACCTCTGAGGGTGAGATTACAGTTGACAGAGGCGATGGATTGACCATCCCCTGTATGCGTCGGCCTTGATACACGATCGCGTTGCTTACAGGGTTTATGGCGATGCAGGTCTTTCATGGCGTTCAATCCTAAGATCCCATCCACAGGTAAAGCAAACCTGCTAGAGACATAAAAGAAATCTCGAAAGGGACATACTTTTTCATGTAAGCTGACTGTTAGTGGTACTCGCCCAAGGATACCCAAAGTGGTGCCCGTCACGCCTACCACATTCAGGTCGTTCTCTTGGAGCGGCCAATTTTCCCCACTCGCTTGTCGTGTCAGTGACCTGTAAGCGGAGTCGGATATGACATTGACTGTGGCACCTGTGTCAACCGCTAAGGTGAGTGAAGTGTTGCCCACCTTGCAAGGGAGGGCAATTATGCTTGTCCGTCCCAAGGCGGCAATGACGGAGTCAAGTTGCTCCCAATTAGTATTTTCCTTAAGGGACACTTGGATGTACGCCTCGGGGCTGTCACGAAGTCATTCCTTTTTAATCTGAGAAGAGGAGTGTGGTTTACTGTCCGCTGAGGACTTGTACTTCTGTTCCTCCTTGGCCTTTTGTATTGCAGAACAACTGTCTGAATAATGAAAACAATTCCCGTGGATATGGCAAAAGGCAGCCTTCCGCTGACGGTTTGGCCTAGGGTTCCTGTGTGATGAATGATGCCAGCCCCTGTAACCTCCTGACCTCCTATCTGAGCCCCGTCTCGAATGTGTTGATTTCCTACGTTTCGCGAAACAAGAATGTTCAGAATGTCCTGATTGCTTGCAAAAACTACAGGTGAGAGAGACCTTACTTTGAGCCTGTAATACTGCGGCTGGTGCGAGGGGATGCTGGTGAGGGTGTCCTTGAACCTTGAGTGGGTTGTACGTATGCAGACGAACCCGGGGGTGAACGAATTCTGCGGCCTGTAATTGATAAATAATGAGTGCCTGAACAGAAGATTACCTTAGTAAATTCACTGGTTGTGGTATCGTGTTCCAGTCCCTCTTCACTAGAAGGACGAGCCAACTGTTTAAAGGTGTCGCCGAGTTTAGCGAGAGTGTCTTTGTTCATACTATGGTGTAAATCATTTACAAAATAGGAGCATATGTTGATAGCTGTAAATATGAACCAATAACCGGAACGTGTATGAATGAATAGTTTGCGTTGAAACCCTAAAAAGGCAAGAAAGAATGGCTAGCAAGGTGCCTGTTTAGACGTAATAGAAGTTAAGGTTATAAAGGAATGCCCTAATGATATGGGTATATATAGAAAGAATAACTATATAAACAAAGTGGTATGTTAAGTGAGTATACCATTGAAGCTCACGTTTTCTCTCGAGCGGTGAAAAGAAAACGGAGGCAGGGCACACTGATGAAGATTAAATTTGATCAGGGAACTCACACTATACTCAATAGACTCGCTAGCAAACAATAAGAAAGAATCAATATCGTATGCGAATGAACGTTACTCCCACAATTATGACTGATTAACAGCGGTAGGAACACAGAAATATAAAAAAATCGTGCCTTTGCACGGATAATAATGAAAATGAGCCGAGTCGGCAAATTTGGACAAGAATGGAATATCCACAAATACCAAGATTAATCAGCAGATGTAGTGGAGAGGGCGACGGCTTGTGATGCCCTGGGTGACGTGCAGTCGTTGTAGGCGCGTCAGGAAACCTCGGCCGCGGCCACAGCGGCGGTGAGAGGTGAGGGATGGGCTGACATCGGAGGACTCGCAATGGAGGTTGAAAAACTGCTGACCCAGCAAAATGAGCGGCCGCGGTGCGCGGCTGGGAGCTGGTACACAGCCGCCAGACGTATGATGGCCGCGTCGTCCTTGTTATAGTAAGAGATGGGCGGCGGTGGCAGATAAGACGACTTGGGTGTGTAACCTCTTGAGAAGACGCCTTGCAAGAAACGGAAGTGGGAACAGCTTGCAGTCACCGGGAGATGTCCGCGGGTACCCTTGCTGACTGTTTGCCGGAAGAGGTTTGGGCCGATGCTCCCGGCAGCGGCGGTGGTGCCGCCAGCTGTGGAGCGAGGGGCATGCGGGGTGTCCCAAGGTCAGCGGGGCGTGCCTCCTCGTTGCAGGTGTGAATACCTCTGCCGTATCGTGGAGTGGCTTGCAGGGTACGTAGCAGTGCTGGCTTGAAGCGGGGGAGCGGCTTGTAGATTGTGGCCCTCGCTATCGGCTGCGTAGGCCTGTGGGTGTGCTCGGGGCTTGTAGGCTTGACGCCTGTAGAGTTGCTGGAAGCTGGTGTGCTCGAGGCTTGTAGGCCGTAGAGCCTGTAGGCTTGTAGCTGGTGTGCTCGAGGCTTGTAGGCTGGACGCCTGTAGAGTTGCTTATAGCTGGTGTGCTCGAGGCTTGTAGATGGTGTGCTCGAGGCTTGTAGGCTGGCGCCTTGTGAGTTGCACGTAGGTGGGCGCCGTGTGAGATGC
Organism: Eriocheir sinensis; assembly: GCF_024679095.1. NCBI lineage: Eukaryota > Metazoa > Arthropoda > Malacostraca > Decapoda > Varunidae > Eriocheir > Eriocheir sinensis. Next base: position 317,392 of record NW_026111306.1, on the reverse strand, counting down.
TTGTAGCTGGCGCCTTGTGAGTTGCACGTAGGTGGGCGCCTTGTGAGATGCCGCGGACGGCTGGTGCGTTGCCGCGGACGGCAGGTGCGTTGCCGCGGACGGCAGGTGCGTTGACTCCTTCTTCCCTTGTACGCCTGTCCCCGGAGTTTGTTGGTGAGTTCCCGTGGCTTGGAGGAGAACGAGGTAGCGAAGGCACAGGCGCGGGGTGACCGCTGCCAACCAAATGTAACGGGCTTGTCGGGGGGCGTTTAAAGGGTGTTGATTAAGACTTCAGCTTCCTTAAGGCGAATTATATTCGTAGCCTTTATGTACAAGAAGCGACGGAGCGAGAGCGACTGTCGTTGTGTGTCAGTCGGACTCTCGTGAAGGAGTGGCGAGTTACAGGTTGGAAAATAATGGTTACAATTGGTCACGTATATCAAGGTGACCTCCACGCACCATCGGAGTGCTAAGTATACAAAACTGAGACGGTAAACACTGACGGACGACATTCCTATAAGGTGGCGTGATCTATCTGTCGTGGGGTTTTTCCATTGACAATTGTATGCCTAATTCGTGGTGATATTAAATAATAATAATACATTGATATCCTACTATAACAGAGAGAGAGAGAGAGAGAGAGAGAGAGAGAGAGAGAGAGAGAGAGAGAGAGAGAGAGAGAGAGAGAGAGAGAGAGAGAGAGAGAGAGAGAGAGAATAATGGCCGCCTCTCACCGCCCACCCATTCACTTCCACGCCTGAGCGCTTCCATTAAATTTAACTTTGAATCAGCTCTTCGGCCAGACACCCTCCTACCCCCCCTACCCCCCTTCTTGTCCGCCCACGCCGCCCTCAGCCTTCCAATGAGTATCTCTGTCGCAGGATGTGTCGCCTTCAGCAGAACAATCCATCTCCTGTCCAACCCGTTATCCTGCTCTGTCAAGTTTCCTGTCTCATTCTGTCTCACCCATTCCTTTATACTTTTTATTGTTCTTCCTTTTCCTATGTCGTTTATATATATTTTTTCTCTTTCCTCCAATACCTTATTTTTTTTCTTCAACTTTCTATCTTTTTTCGTATACTTTCCTTTTTCTTATCTCCTTCATTCTATGTAATCTATTCTACTTGTTTACGTTTTCCTTTCCGGTTTATTTTTTTCCATCTTTTTTTCTTCAATACATCAGTCTGTCTCTTCAACCTATTATCCTTTTCTCTCTACTTTCCTGCCTTCCGCCTGTCTTCTTTCCTTGTTCAGCTTATTCTCCTCTTTTTTTTGTTTTCTATTTATTTTTTTCATCATTCTCTTCCAGAAACACAATTCGTCTCCTACAAGAGTTCAATCCATTATCCTTCTATGTCTACGTACTTGCCTTCCGCCTGTCTTCTTTCCTTGTTCAGCTTATTCTTATATTTAGCTTATATTTTTCTGTTCTATTGTGTTCTTTACCTTTCCTATTCCCGTTTTATTTTTTTCATCATTCTCTTCCAGAAGCACAATTCGTCTCGTACAAGAGTTCAGTCCATTATCCTTCTCTGTCTACTTACTTGTCTTCTCCATTCCTTGTTAAAGTTATCATTAGTAGCGGGCTTTTTTTCTACACTTTTTGTTGCCCTTGAGCCGTCTCCTTTGTTGTAAAAATTGATCTAACTTTTTCCTTGTTTTTTTCTTGTTTCCTCCAGTGCCTCAATCTAGCTTCTTTTCAAACCAGTATCCTTCTCTATCTGCTTCCCTGCCTCATCTTGACTTCACCATCCTTGAGCATCCTATTACTGTTCCACCATTTATTTCCCTTCCCGTTTTTTTTTTTTTTTTTCATCTGTCTCCTCCGGCAGATACCACAATCCATCTCCTGCTGAGTCTATTACCGATTCATCCTTCTTTGTATTTTCTGCCTTTCTCCCAATAGCACTTTAGCCATCTGGGTATATGTCTCTGTATAATCTGCTATCTAACTTATTCACTATTTTTTTTGTCGGATTCGATGCAAAACCTCTTATTTCCCTGACTTATCCTTACTGATCGCTTCGTACTTTATCCGGGAATACAGTAAATCTCATGTTCAGTCTGCTTTCCCTTTAGCTCCAGCTCTTGTATAACCTATAAATATCCTAAACATTTTCCCGCCATTTTGTGTCTCTCCCATTAACATACCCAACATATACTCCTCCCTCATATTAATTAATTATGCTACCTCTTCTAGTCCCTTTTGGCAAGACTATTCATCACTTCCTACCCTAGTATCCTTTTGTGTGTGTGTGTGTGTGTGTGTGTGTGTGTGTGTGTGTGTGTGTGTGTGTGTGTGTGTTTCCCTGTCGGTACCACAAACATCTACATAATAAGCATCTCAACATTGTCCTTTTTCTCGTCTTATTTCATCCTCTTCGGTAAAAAAAACTAGTCGTGTATCCACCTTATTACCCTACTCTCTCCACTCCTATCCTTCCCCTCAAAACATAATCCTTTATTATAATCTAATTTTCTTTTATTTGAGCTCCATTTGTCTTACCTCTCCTCCCCACCTGCTCGACGGCTGCCACGGCGTAAGAGCTCCCGACTGCAACCTCTATTTTTCAACCTTTTCTCTTTCTCTGCACTATTTGGGCTATTCTACAGTGACCATGAATGCTTCTAGAGAAACTCTAACAGTATGGAACCAGAAAATGTACGTGCTTTGTGGTGTAATTCTGTGTGTTATGATGACTGCAGCCACGAACGTAAACATCCAGTACGACAGTGCTTCCCTACTCAGCCTGCGACCCCCGCTGAACTCACCTCTACCTGCTAAGTTCATCAATGATGTAAGAAGACTACTAGAGCTACAGGCAAGTCACAACGAGAAGGAATACTTCGAGAATGCAACAACGAGAAACCACCGCAAACGGAGAAGAGGGCGGCGCAGCGGTGTACGAGTGAGAATGAGGAGACGTGGCATGAAGACCCCTCTGCCAGCCATCACCTTTGGTAATGTACGCTCAATTAGAAATAAAATTGATGAGTTGTGTACCTACTGTAAGTTCATCCAAGAATATAGAGACAGTGCAGTAATCGCCCTCACGGAAACCTGGTTGCAAGATCGGGATGCAGATAGTACAGTGACTATTGACGGGTTCGTGTTGGTACGGTCTGACAGGAGAGGTGTTGATAAGGACCGAGGAGGTGGGGTTGCTGCTTACATAAATGACAGATGGTGTTCACAAATTAATGTTAAAGAAAGCTATTGTGACAATAACATCGAGTACTTAGCGATTACCTGTCGACTCTTTTATTTACCACGGGAATTTAACAAGTTAATCTTAGTAATTGTGTATATACCCCCGGATGCGGACGAATCTAAAGCAGCTGATATACTAGAGACCTGTGTTACAATATGTGAAAATGAAAGTCCGAACAGTGCGATAATTGTTTTAGGAGATTTTAATCACTGCGATTTTCAAGAAAAAGTCCCAACTTATGAACAAACAGTAAATTGTCCCACAAGAGGTAATGTGACACTAGATAAGATGTATTGTAATATTAAAGATGGATATAAAGTTTTTAAAAGACCAAACATTGGAAATGGAGACCATAACATGCTATATTGTGTGCCTACATATAAACAATTGCTGAAAAGAGTTAAACCTACAGCAACTGAAATTAGAAAATGGGATGATAACAACAGGGAACAACTACAAGCGTGCTTTGACTGTACAGACTGGTCTGTCCTGATAGAAAACAAGGCTGATATCAACATTAACTTAGATATTTTTAATGCGTATTTTCATTTTTGCTTTGATATGATCGTACCAACCAAGAAAATTAAGATATATCCAAACAATAAACCATGGATCAACAAAGAACTAAATTCTTTGCTAAATGAAAAACACAGACTTGTGCGAAATGGAAGTGATGTTGAAAGAAGAATAGTGCAAAGAAACATAGATAAGAAAATAACTGAATCTAAAAGAATATACAAAGAAAAGGTTGAAGGCTTGTTTAAGACAAATAAAGTAAAAGACGCTTGGAAGGGACTGAAAACCCTATGTGGGCACATGAAGAAACAGAGTGTGCCTGAACCAGAAAACATCAACATATATGTAAATGAAATGAAGACGTTCTTTGCAAGATTTGAAAGACATGAATTCAGTGTTGCGTGTAATGCGGTAATGACAAAAAATCAAACTAATAGTGATGAAAGATTTATAATTAGGCAAGAAGACGTGCGGAAGTCCCTGCAGATCATACGGGCAGGTAAAGCTACAGGGCCAGACGGGGTGCCTGCCAGGGCACTTAAAAGTTGTGCAGAACAACTGGCACCCGTACTGACCACATTATTCCAGGACTCAGTTGATCAGGGAGTGGTGCCTTATAAATGGAAGGAATCTGAAGTGAAACCTATTGCAAAAATTAACTGTCCAAAAGATCCCAAAGATTTTAGACCTGTAGTATTAACATCTAACATTATGAAATGCTTAGAAAGTATATTGAAAAACTACATTTGTGATAATACAAATAATTTAAAAGACCCTATGCAGTTTGCTTACTGTAAAAATAGGAGTGTACAGGATGCAACACTTATATTACTAAATGATGTTAACAAGCACTTAGATAAGCCTAAATCACAAGTTAGAGCACTGTATATTGATTTTAGTTCAGCATTTAATACAATGCAACCTCACATTTTGCTCAATAAAATGCTAGAAATGGGTGTGAATAGAAATATCTTAAAATGGATTTTTAGCTTTTTAACACAGAGACCCCAACACACTAATGTAAATAATGTTAAGTCTAATGTGATTGTCACCAACACAGGAGCCCCTCAAGGTTGTGTATTGTCCCCCGTTCTGTTCACCTTGTACACAGATGATTGTAGAAGTGAGTCTGAGGATTGTACTATTATAAAATATGCTGACGATACAGTTATCCTAGGAAAATTGATAATGATAATTATGAAAGCTATCTAACTCAAGTAAAAAAAATTGTTGATTGGAGTAAATTAATTTTTTTGGAGCTCAATGTAAAGAAAACTAAGGAGATGATATTCGATTTCAGAACTAAAAATAAACACGTACCAGATCTATTAAAAATTGAGGAGGAAAACGTAGAGAGAGTAAGCCAGTATAAGTATCTGGGTTTTATGATCGATGACCAGTTAAAGGGCAGTGTTAATACAGATATGGTGGCAAGGAAATGCAACCAAAGATTACACTTTGTACGTATCTTGAGCAATCTACGTGTGGATAAAGTGATAATTAGCCTATTTTATAAATCAACATTAGAATCAGTTTTAAACTTTTCTATCACTGCCTGGTATGGAAAGCTTACCTGTAAAGATAAAAACAAGTTAGGAAGGATTGTTAAAAAGGCAGGAAAACTATATGCAGAGACCATATCACTAGATAATCTTTATCAGACAGGTACAAAGAAACAAGTAGACAGGATTATGAAAGATATAACTCATCCGCTACATAATTGCTATACATATCTAAGATCTGGTAGAAGGTTAGCTCTGCCCATGCAGCTTACTGACAGGTACAGAAAGTCATTTGTACCTAAAAGCATTCTTCTCTTTAACCACCTATCATCACTATAACTTTTAGGTGTAAGTAGTCATAATAACTGTATATGATAGTTTGTGATAAAGGTAGAAATAACTTATTACTGCATGCATACGATTTTTATATGAATAGCCCAAAGAACGTTTTTAGTAATGTTTCTAATGTTTTTAAATGCTTTTTTTTGCTTCATTGATTTTATTTATTTTTAATGTACAAATAACTACTAGGGAGCTCTTAAGCCAAAATGAATTTCATTTTGTATACAAAATTTAATGTATCAGAATTTGACGAATAAAGTATCTATCTATCTATCTATCTATCTATACATATAGGCCACAGTCGCTCCACTCGTAGTCCTGCGCGGCCCAGGGTAGACGGTGCTCGGCCTCCCCGCCATGCCTTCTCCCCCGCGAGTCGGTTGATTAATGGGCACCTGGCGAGCCGGGAGACGCTTGAGGAAGGTAATCTTGGGCTGCCCGGCGCTTCTGTTCGATGTAACGTGTGTGCTGCCTATCAGAGGGAGGTGGAGGGGTTAGAGGAAAGGGGGGAGGGAGAGGGGAAGAGGAAGGGAGGAGAGGGCGAGGAAGCGGAAGAGGAAGGGAGAGAGAGGTGGAAGAGAAAGGAAGAGGGAGGAAGAGGAAGGAAGAGGGAGAAAGAGGACGGGGTGGGAGAGGAAAGGGAACGAGAGGGAGGGAGAGGGAGGAAGAGGAAAGGAGAGGGAGAAAGAGGAAGGGAGAGAGAGAGAAAGAGGATAGGAAAGGGAGGAATAGAAAAGGAGAGGAAGGAAGAGGAAAGTAGATAGATAGATAGATAGGAAGATACAGACAAACACACAGACAGACAAACATACAGACTGGGCTGGTTATGTATTTACTGCGGCCCTGATGATTATAATGAGTAGAAGTTGTGATGATACATATTTTTATTTTTAAGGAGTCAAAAGGGGAAAAAAATATACCTACAAAATACTACTAAAACACAGGACAGGTTAAATTCGAAAGGTTCCTTGATACTCCCATTTGAAAGTCGTTTAATTCGCAAAAAAAAAACTATAGACGAAAGGAGACAGTTCCAAAATACACCGGTGAAAGGGATAAAAGAGAGAACTTGCCAGTTAACTCTTGCATAAGGGATTGGGACACCACACGGATGAGCTAGAGGAGTGGAAGCATGCAGTTAGGAAGTTCAGAGGAGCAATAATTAGCATGATAACAGTGATAATAGAGAGGAAGGAAAGCAACATTGCGGGGTAAATTGAAGGGGTGGAAGGCAGTCATTAAGAGGAGGGGAGTTGATTGGGCCATGACGATGTTAGTGCTAGAAATTAAGCTGATGGTGATGGTGGTGATGATAGAAGCTAGATAGATAGATAGAAGGTGGTGATGGTGAAGATGATTGTGGTGATGATGAAGGTAATAGTGAATGGTGAAGTGCTGGTGGTGATGATAATGGCAGTGTTTTTAGTGTTCGATGTTGAAGTAGTGATGTTGATTATAAATAGCCATGGTAGTGATGATGATGATGGTGATGGTAATTTTGGATGGTGATAATAATAATGATGAGGGTGTTGAGATAGTGTCATTAGTGTTAGATGATGAAGTTTTTATGCTGATTACGAGTAGCCATAGTGGTGATGGTGATGGTGGTGATGGTGATGGTAATTCTGGATGGTGGTGATAATGACGGAGGTGTTGAGATAGTGTTTATATTGTTAGATGATGAAGTTTTGATGCTGATTACGAGTAGCCATAGTGGTGATGGTGATGGTGGTGATGGTAATTTGGGTGGTGGTAATAATGATGGAGGTGATGGTGGCGGTTCTAGGACTTGCTAATGAAGGAAAGCGGGTCATCCCAGCGTGTGCATGGCGAAGCGTAATGACATGAACCACTGATGCATTCCTTCATTAATGAGCGGCGGGGGTGTCCGAACGCTTCATTACGCTTAGGGAAGGTTGTGAAGGTGGTGGTGATGTGGGTGGTGGTGGTAGTTGAGGTTGTATAAGTGATGTATGGAGTCAAACGAACCTACATCACACAACTGTACTATCTCTATTTTTTTAAAGTAAACGAAGCAGCTCAAGGGCAAAAATAAATTAGACAAAAAAGCCTGTTAATCACTGACCCTATATAAGAAAGTATAGATGATAACGTAGTAGATAAAGAAGAAAAAAAGGAATACCATGATAAGGTGAATGAATGGAACGATAAAAAGTACAAGAGAAGAAAAAAAAAAAAACGTGTTCTATGATAAGGTGAATAAATGGAAAAAAAAGAGTAGATGAAGTAGAAAAGGAATGTTAATGAGAATGGAGTGGTATCAACTTCAGTGCAGATACAAATAAAAAGAAATAAAGGAGGGAATAAGAAGAGCATAATTATGTCAATTTTTCCACTTCCATATGTTTTAATTGACGCTTTGTCCGCCTAAAACTGAGAGAGTATGTTTAGTTATTGCTTCTTCTTATGCAAATACCATCTCTCTCTCTCTCTCTCTCTCTCTCTCTCTCTCTCTCTCTCTCTCTCTCTCTCTCTCTCTCTCTCTCTCTCTCTCTCTCTCTCTCTCTCTCTCTCTCTCTCTCTCTCTCTCTCTCTCTCTCTCTCTCTCTTTCAGACGCATCGAGCCACCAAACGTCAACGTCCCTTCCATCCTCTTCTTCTGCCCGCACCGAAGGGAGTGAAAGGGATGAGAAGAGGGACACCCACGATGACGGAGGCAGCGCTAAGGAGTGACAGTCGACTCCACGTGACTCAGCAACCACATGCATATTAAAGGTCAGATCCACTCTGTTCTGGTTGATTATGACTTCCTTAAGTGTCTGTCGTTCTGCAAGGAAATGTTAAAGAGGGATAGTAGAGAGAATGAACCAGCTGTTGGAAGGCAGGATATGGAATAGGGATGAAGGGAGAAATCGAAGTAAGATAGGATGAGTTAAATGAGAATGGAAGATATTATACACGGATTATAAAAGGACGGAAAGCACGACTTTGTGTTCTATGCTAAAGCAGGAGGCAAGGGAAAGTGAAGACAGTAAAAATAGGAGAGATGGATGATATGGGTTACATGTATTTCGTAGGTTAGGAAAGGTTGGTGAAAGAAAACATTGTATAGTAATAGATTAAGAGGCAAGGAAGGCGGAAGAGAGGTAGTAAATAGAGAGATGGGATGATAAGAGTTAAGGTAGGCATGTATTTTGGTAGCTTATGAAAGATTGGTCATTGCGGAAGAAAACATTGTAGTCATAGAGGTCTGAGTTCACGAGTAAGGGATGTGAGGTTATTTGAAAAGAGAAATGAAGTAATAGTAAAAAGAGTCAAAGAGGGATGAAGGAAAATATACACGTGGAATGGAGTGAATATGAGCTGTAAGAGAAGTATGAGAATAGGGAAAGGGAAAAAAGGAAGGGAAATAGAAGAAGCACAGAAGAACAAGTGAGTGAAGGAAATATAAGGAACGAGAGAAAGAGAGGAGAGGAAAGCATTGTGGAAGACACTAATAGAAGGTAATTAAGAGAGACAGAAGGAGAGGAGGAGGATAAGAGGTATCTCTGAATTAAAGTCTCCTTCATTTATGTTGGCCTCTAACGTAAGGTAATTGAATGTCTCTCTCTCTCTCTCTCTCTCTCTCCTGGTTCTGTCTATCTCTCTCTCTTTCTCTCTCTTTATCGGTCTATCTATCTATCTATTTATCTATTCATCTGATTTGTTGATATACTTCCAATATTACTTATAAATATCGAAAATCACTACTACCTTCCAACCGTATTTTCGATTAATTTGACATCAGCGAGTTTTAATTAGTGAAATTTCTATCAGGTGGAGAAAGAGGAGGAAGAGAAAGAGAGGAAGGAGGAGGAGGAGGAGGAGGAGGAGGAGGAGGGAGGAGGAGGAGAGGAAGAAACAAATGGTTGGGGAGGGTGTCCAGAAGGGAAGGAAGGAAAGGGAAGGTGGAAGGCGGAGGTGCAGTTTAAGTTGGACAAATGAGGAGGTGCTGAGTTGAAATATAGAAGAGGAGGAGGAGCTTAGAGAGGAATTAGCAGAGAAAGGAAATAACAGTAATGGGATGAAATTTTGAAAAAGTGAAAAGGAGGAAGATGTAGAAGAGCAAGAGGAAAACAGAGAGAGAGAAGAGAGAGAGAGAGAGAGAGGTAGAGAGAGAGAGAGAGAGAGAGAGAGAGAGAGAGAGAGAGAGGTAGTTTACTTTTCATCACGGCATTCACCTTTTAACATGGTTGACACACACACACACACACACACACACACACACACACACATTCTTCCCCCATCCCCTTTTCTCCCCCTCTCTTTCTCACCCTCTCTCTCTCTTTCTCACCCTTCTCTCTCTTTTTCTCACCCCTTCCCCCTGCTTTCTCAAATCTCATCCCCTCTTTCTTCTCCCCTCCCCCTCTTCCTCCCCCCATCCCCTCCCCCTCTTCCTCCCCCCTTCCCATCCCCCTCCCCCCTTGAGTCGGGTCTAATGGCCTCGCATCACAGCCAATTAATTAGGCGGCACAGCTGAAGACAAGTCCCGGACGATAGGCCTTTGTGTCCGCTGTTGCCTGTCCTCTATTTTACATGTTGTTTTCTTTTATAATATTCCGTTTTAATCCGAGTTTGTTTTTCCTAGCGCCACCTGAGAGTTCTTTTCCGCCTGGGTACGTGTGGGAGGGGATGGGGGGTGTAGGCATGTGTTTGTGGAGGGAGAAGGGGTGTCCTTGTTTTCATCTTATCTCATGTAATTCTCTCATCTCTTTTGGGTTCGCTTTTGATTTTTAGGGTGAAAAGCATTTTTTTATGTATTTTGTTGTTGGGGAAAGCTTTATTATCGTTAGTAAGAACGTTTTAAATGTCAAGTTTACTTTTTGAATTCTTTAGCATCTTACATATTTTATTCACAGTTTCATTGACGTTGAAATGTTGGTTGCTCGAGAGGTAATTTTCAAGCACTTGCATACTCATTCACCTATCTTCATTATTTTATGTAAATTTGAATATGTTTACATTTGGATTTCCTCCGATTACATTTTCCTTTCTTGAGTCGATAAAGACACTTGTCCAATCAAAAGTATTATTTTTGCACGTTCTGCATAATATCTGAATGCTGTATGATTTTCCCAAGTATATCAAAGTTGTCATGTACACTTCTTCCTGAGATTTAAACCTTTGCTGGAGTGAGGGTTATTATCTCAATATCTTCTTAAGTGTTCTTTTTATAGGAGTAACTTGGCTTTTTTTCATTATTTCATCTTTCCATTAGCCTGTCTCATCTACCAAATTATAGGACAGGAAATATTGTGCCAAGTTCTAAGGCTGTATTTCATTCTGTTACTTCTACCAATCTCTTCATCCTTGTTTAATATATTTCAATTTTAGCTTCTCATACTGTTCCTTTCATTCGGTTAACATCAAAGTGCAATGAATAAAACGAAAGTCGAGATAAAAGTTTAATTCAGAAGGCATTTATTTTTCGTTATGTCGCTTCTAGTGGCGGGGTTTTCTGCATCACGAGACAAAGGCATCAAAGCGTGACTGTTTCTTCTGTGCCTGAGAGTTTATTGTTTCATGACGTGTTGATTGCGGGTCACGAGAGCGTGGGAAAAGTGCATACCTGAGACGCAGACGCCGGGCAAACACACACACACACACACACACACACACACACACACACACACACACACACACACACACACACACACACACACACACACACACACCCACACACACACACAAACATAAAAATAAAAATAAATAGTATAAAATAAGACAGAAATAAATGGAATAGAGTAAAATAAGGAAAATAAAACTAATTAAACTGAATAAATAAATACATAAATAGATATATAGAGAAAAAATATAAACAAATACATATAAAAGTGAATTAAATGAACATATAAAAGATAATAACTCTGATATCCGTTGCTCTCAACGTCATACTAAGGAAACAATAAGAAATAAGAATCATGATATTAATAATCGTAATATTAATAAAACGAAGAATAACAAGCTCTTTTAGTAGCTGAGGATATTCTGAAGACTCGCACAATACCTTTAATCTTCTTTTTCGGAGGAGATTTGTACCAGAATTATTTTGGGGAACTGTATTAACGCCGCAGAAAATAAATATAGCGACTTTTCGTCTACTCAGAATAAACGCGAACAATGGCGCTTAAAACTCTCCATTGTAACAAGACCTTTCCCCTCCTCCTTGCTCTGACCCCTCTTCCTTCCCTCCCCTTTTCTCCTCCCAGCACCTCCCTTTTACTTCCCCTCCCTCCTTTTCCTCCCTTCTTCCCTCCTTCCCTTCCCTTCCTCATACGTCTCTTCCTCTCTTCCTCTTTCCCTCCCTCCCTCCTTCCCTCCCTCATCTCCTTTCTCCCATCACACCTTCTCTTGCCCTTTTAATTAGCCTGTAAAGTCACCTGGAAAAATATCCACACCAATGTGACACTGATAGAGAGACCTCTTTGTGTGTGTGTGTGTGTGTGTGTGTGTGTGTGTGTGTGTGTGTGTGTGTGTGTGTGTGTGTGTGTGTGTGTGTGAGAAAACAAAGATATATTAACAGCAGAGGCAGCAAGCAACTCAAGGACAAAACAAAAAGAATTAAAAATAGCCAGCTTTACCCTGCTCCTGTAAAAAAAATAGAATGAGAGAATAGAAAAAGAGAGTCAGTTTCGGATTGATAAAATAATAAGAATGTGTTTGAATGACTATGAAAAAAAAACCTTCGACGCGCTGCTTCACTCAAGAGAATAAAGAAGAATACGCAAAAAGAAGTTATCACCTTTTTTTTAGAGAACTATCTTGATATTTCCCTCCTGATAATTAAAAGAAGGAGGACATCAAGACTAACTAAAAGATGTTTCAGAGTATTCTAGCAAAAGGGATGAAAGAATTAATTATAATGTTAATTCTTCCATCAGAAAGTTGGACCCAACGACTGTTGCCTAAATTACAGGCTCACGGAGTAGAGGGTAAAGTTTTGAACTGGGTCAAGGCGTGGATTAGCAATAGGAAGCAAAGAGTGCAAATCAATGGTAAAAGATCTAACTGGGGATGTGTTACGAGTGGGGTCCCACAAGGTTCGGTATTAGGCCACTTTTGTTTATTATTTATATCAATGACTTAGACACAGGAATTAGTAGTGATGTTAGTAAATTTGCAGATGATACCAAGATCGGTAGAGTAATTGAGTCGGATCAGGACGCTAGTATTCTCCAAGGTGAACTCAACAGATTATATGACTCATGGATAAATGGCAGATGGAGTTCAATGTAGGGAAGTGCAGTATTCTGAGTGTAGGTAAACAACCCTCACATAACTATTGCTTAAATGACACTCTCATAAGTAGGTCTGGGTGTGAGAGGGATTTAGGGTCTGAGTGAGCTCTGATCCCCGTCCAAGGGCACAATGCATTCAAGCTAGAAATCGAGCTAATAGGGTACTGGGATTTATTTCAAGGAGCGTAAGCAACAGAAGCCCCGAAGTCTTTCTCAAACTATATTTAGCATTAGTTAGACCTCATCTTGACTATGCGGTTCAGTTCTGGTCACCCTACTATAGAATGGATATCAAAATGTTAGAATCGGTGCAGAGGAGGATGACTAAGATGATTCAGGGTTGAGAAACTTGCCATACGAGGAAAGACTCAAACAGTTAAACTTGCATTCTCTAGAAAGGCGAAGGGTGCGTGAGACATGATCGAGGTTTATAAATGGATGAAGGGCTTTAATAAGGGAGACATTCATAAGGTTTTGTTGGTAAGAGAACCGGGTAGGACACGAAGTAACGGGCTTAAACTGGATAAATTCAGATTCAACAGGGACATAGGCAAAAATTGGTTCACTAACAGGGTGGTGGATGAGTGGAATAGGCTTAGCAGTCATGTGGTGAGTGCCAATACAATTGTCACATTTAAAAATAGACTAGATAAATTCATGGACAGCGATATTAGGTGGGGTTAGATACACAGGACATTAGGGTCAAAGGAGCTGCTCGTACAGGCCTACTGGCCTCTTGCAGACTCCTGCGTTCTTATGTTCTTATGTTCTAACATACGAGACTGAGCTTGGGAAAAAAATATTGTGTTTCTTTGAGTCGTGTGAGAAGGGGAGACGCGTGCTTTTAGTAAGTTAAAAAGTAACAGTTAGCAACAAAAAGGTAATACTGTTTAAATGATGGATTCCATACAGTTGATTATGCAATATGTCTGTCTGTGATGATGCAAAATGCCCTTCTCTTCGCCTCTCAACAATGCTGTATTTAAAAACAAACGGTAATCCAAATGCCAGTAACATGCTTCATCCTTCCGACAGAGACTTACACATTTAAGGGTGAAGGAGACAGACCATTAAACCAAAATATATAAAGTTGAAACTAAATTGTTGTGCCTATTCAAATTAATTCCTGACAGCCAATATCCTTGAGGCACAGACGGCAGACGGACCAATCAAACCATATCCTTCCTCACCTCCTTCTCTTCCTCCTCCTCCTCCTCCTCCTCCTCCTCCTCCTCTTCCTATTCCTCATCATTGCCATCGTCCTTGTCCTTTTGTTCCTCCTCCTCGCCTCCTCCAATTCTCTCACTCTTGCTTCTTCTTCCTATTCCTCCTCTTCGTTCTTCTTTTCTTCCTCTTCCTCGCCTCCACCTCATCTCCCATTGCTCGTCCTCTTTCCTTTCCTCTCCCTCCTCTTCCTGATTCCACTCCTCCTCCTCTTTACCCTGTTCCTCTTTCTCTTCCTCGCTCTTCTCATTCTCCTCCTCCGCCTCTCATGCCCTTTCATCTATCTCCTCCATCTCCTCCTCCTCTTTCATCACCTCCCACGCTTCTTTCTCCTCCTCCTTTATCTCTTCCATTTTGTCCATCACCTCCCACGCCTCCTTTGTCTTCTCCTCCTCCTCCTCCTTCTCCTCCTTCTCCTCCTTGTCACTGCCAGCCAACCGCCCCATCGCGTAGGAGTTTTCAAAGAAGAGTCCAATCATCATGTCCTTGTGCCTCTACGTCCTTCTAACGCCCCCATCCTTGCCCCCCCCCCCTCACCCCTCTTCCTGCCCGTCCCCCTCGCCCCCTTGTCTGATCACCTGCTGCCACTGGGTGATAATAGGCGGGGCAAACAGCAGGGGCGGGGTTCCAACCAATCACCTCATCAGTACTCCAGTTGATGGTTTTAATCTCGGGCAAAAATTGGTTCCTTATTGAAAGAAGACTCGCGTGTGTGTGTGTGTGTGTGTGTGTGTGTGGGTGGGTGGGTGTTTTGAAGAAGTGAAGAGGAGGGAAGAAATTGTTGGTGGGTTGGTCAGACATTCAAGCAATTACAAGGATACATGTGGAGAAGATAGGAGGGTTTGAGGAGAGAAAAGAGAAGGGAAAAGAGAAGAGAATTGAGAAAAGAGAATGCAAGTGGGGTAGGGACAGGAGACGAGAGGAGAGAAGAGAAAAACAACACAGCGGCAACAACAACGATAACAACAACAACAAAAATATGTAGAGCCAAAAAAAAAAAAAAAAAAAAAAAAACGACACTTCTACCTCTTAAAAACAACTCTTAAATCAAAGTAATTTAAACAAAAAAAAAAAAAAAAGAAATCACTCACTCATTCCCGGCTAGGTAAACACACACACACACACACACACACACACACACACACACACACACACACACAGTCTTGCTCGAGCACCCCCATCGACCAGTCAGTCAGTCAGACAGTCAGTCAGTCCTTGGTGCCAGGCTAATCGTCTCATCAATTCCATCCAACCGGTTACTCAGCTAAATCATGCCGTGTTTACAAGCAATGGAGGTGGAGGAGGAGGAGGAGGAGAAGGAGGAGGAGGAGGAGAAGGAGGAGGAGGAGGAGAGATACAAGCAGGGGGCGGATTCTGAAACGAAGTTACGGCGTCGTATCTGCTAAAGGCGCCGCAAGTCCGGCCGTAGCGTTTCGCTGGTATACTCAAAACACCGTCGCGGCCATTTTGAGGAGAGTTACGGCGCCGCAGGTTAAGGCGGGTGTGGGCCGCCCTAAGTGAGTTACGGCCTCCTCTCCCTGCACGCCTTCGCTGCTACAAGTGGAATATATACAGCCTTCATACAGGTATGAAATGCATATAAACGATGTTTACGTAGTTATACTACTTATACAACTGTAAGAAGTGAATGACCTATCAGTAAGATGTTTAGTAATACAGTAACTAGGAAGTTTGGTGAAAACTTGTGAGAGGGCCTCCCGCTGCCTCTTGCAATGATACATTTTTATTATGTGGAGTTGCAAAGAACTAGTAAGTAGATAGGTATGTTGCCATGTTCCTATGCACTCATACTTTATGGACAGCATCACAATTGAAGACGGAGTAAATATATATGCATTCAGTTTACGCGCACGACACCATTTTCCTCATATTTGCCTTCCTAAATCCTACAGACTTGGGGATCCACCCCCCATCCTTCACAACGTAGTATCTTGCACGCGTGGGTGAGCAGGGACATCACTGTGTTGCAAGTGTTGTATATATACCATAGTGCTGATAAATGTTAAAGGTAACTTTTCACAAAAATGGTGTTAGCTTGCATATAGAATATAGCATCGTCTGAGGTTATGAACAAAGGTAGGTTAGGTTTGTGTCAGTGCTATTAGCATTAGTAGCTCCTCTTCCGAAAAGTTCGGCCTCCTTTTCTTCGTAGGGGGCAAGGTAGGGGTGAGGAGAGAGGCCCATTGTCGTGAGAGGGTGGGCACTGCGGAACGCCCGCACTACAGCTAATTTGTGTTTACATCCCGCGATTGGTCGACGCTTCCTATTAGCTGACTAGAACTTGCCCCTGATTGGCCACTGAGACGCGGCCGCCTTGCAGCGGCGCGCGCCCTAAGGCCCCCTTACGGCGGCCTTAACAAGTTTTCAGTATGGGAAACGCATGCAGAGATACGGCGGCTGCTGCCGTAGCGCACGTATTTGCTGGTGAAGAAGTAGCGCGCACGCTCTTAACTTACGTAGCCCGCTTGTAGTTAGGGCAGCGTACACGGCTTTTAACTTTCTACGCCCTTCAGAATCCGTCCCCCCAGTTATCCTCCCATTTAACCCATTTCTCTCCCGTTTCACCCGTTTCCACCACTTTTTCCTGCGCGCTCGCTCTCTTTCCTCTCTCTTCCTCTCTCCATCGATGCATTCCGATATACACACGTTTATATTTCGGTGTCTCCTGCCCTGCCGAGGGAGGCCGGATTAGCGCCTCCACGCGTGCGGGATTCGGCCCAAAATAATGTGAATTGCAATGTTTGTGCGCTCACCGTGGCCCAATTTTTCTTTTTTTCTGCGTTCGTCCTCTGATGGAGATTGGATTGAAGTGGGTTGCTTTTATTCCCCCATTGAATCAGGAAAACTATGCGTGTACCGGTGTGGAAACTGCCTGTCTGTCTGTTTGTATGTATGTGTGTGTGTGTCCTACCTGTCTGCCTGCGCTTACTCAGGTCTCATTAAACAGCTTCACAGGTAAGGCTCGTGTACAGCATCCCAACAGCCACCACCAATATGATCTAGCCTTCCCCAGCATCATTCTATACTGCATGAGATGAAAAAAAGGTGGATGTGACTTTCCTGTTTGTTGATTTTTCCTTGTATAATTATTTGTATTTATATTTTCCTTGTATATTTGTTGTCGTAACCAGTCTGCAGTTATTAGTATTGACATTGTAGCAAGTATGAAGTTAAGGTATTTCAGTTTCGGTCTTTAATGACGTACCTGTGTTCTAAGTCTCGTACGGTGATTAGTGAGCCCTCAGGTGTGTTTATTTGTAGCTATGTGAGATGTCCATTATCATCTTTGCTTATTTCTACTTGTTTTCCGCGGGTTTTCCCTCTCTTGTATATTTGCGTGTCTCTCTGAATGATATTTGTTTGATTATGTGCCTCATGCTAAACACTTAGGTCGTATTATAAAACATTTCGTTGCCCAAGAACACGTATTTGACAAGGCTGTAGGAGTTGTGGGCATTTCTAGTAGTAGTTTTATGACCCTGGTGATAGTTTAACCCTTCTTCCGTACCATGACCCTGAAGAAACACTCATAAGAACCTGACTGACCCTTCTTGACTTTTAGAAATAGCTGATGGAGGATCGAAAGTGAATACTGATCTTAATGCCTTTTATCAACACACTCATATATCATCCTTGCCTCCTTCCGTCCTCCCCTCTTTCCCCTCTCCTCTCATCACACAGAAAACATAACCTCACTCACAACCCTTCTCTTGTCACCTCCCTTATCTCCGCACCCTCCCTTCCTTCCTCCCCTCTCTCCTCCCTCCTCTCATCACACAGAATAACATAACCTCACTTGCAACCCTTCCCTCTCACCACACATAATAACATAACCTCACCACAACCCTTCCCTCTCCTTCTCACCTCACTCATCTTTGCACCCTCCACTTCTCTCTCCTTTTCCCCCAGTCCCCCACCATACGATAACCTCACTTGTAACTATCCTTCTCCCTTCTCACCTCCCTCATCTCCTTCCCTTTCTTTTCCTGTCCCTCTCCACGTAGGATAACCTCGCTCGTAACATAACCATTCCCTCTCTTTCTCACCTCCCACCCCCCTCATCTCCGCACCTCCCTTTCCTCCTCTCGTTTTCCTCAATCCCTCTCCACGAAGGATAACCTCGCTCGTATCGTAACCATTCCCTCTCCCTTTCTCACCCCACTCACGACTTATCTTCCTTTCACTCCCATATCCCTTACTGCTCGCGCACCCTCTAATCATCACCATCCCCTTTCACACTCCCTTCACCACACATCTTCCCATAATCCCACTATCACCTCTTCCTCATTTCCTTCATATTCTGACATTTTCCACTTAACCTTTCTATCTCCCCCGTCTTCTTCCCTCACACACTCCCCACCACAGTTTCTACTCGCCCCTCTCACCATCTCATACATCCCTTCCATGCTCTCCTCCTCCTCCTCCTTCTCTTGTTCTACCTATATGTCTCGTTGCAACTATGGTATCTAACTCCTCCCCCATTTTTGGTCTTATTAGATTGTGACAAAGGCGTGAGTCATCCATATATATTACCAGTGAGTTTTGGTTTTAATCTATCTGTTTTTTGCTTATGTGATTGTGGGGTTGGTTATGGATCTTACGTTATCAAT
The DNA here is from genome assembly GCF_024679095.1 of Eriocheir sinensis. Lineage (NCBI taxonomy): Eukaryota > Metazoa > Arthropoda > Malacostraca > Decapoda > Varunidae > Eriocheir > Eriocheir sinensis. The sequence goes on along the minus strand of NW_026111306.1, from coordinate 298,748 downwards.
TAAAGTGATTGATCTGATAGAAAGAAAGAAGTATTTGTTTGTTAGAAGGTTAAATGTCGAGAGAGAGAGAGAGAGAGAGAGAGAGAGAGAGAGAGAGAGAGAGAGAGAGAGAGAGAGAGAGAGAGAGAGAGAGAGAGAGAGAGAGAGAGAGAGAGAGAGAGAGAGAGAGAGAGAGAGAGAGAGAGAGAGAGAGAGAGAGAGAGAGAGAGACCTTCCCCCCAGAGTAATTAGTGAGGAATATTATCACAAATTCGTCAAAATATTATGCGAGGATTCAGGACCAAAGTTAGTTTATAAAGAATCGTAAGCCGTTTCAGTGTGTGTGTGTGTGTGTGTGTGTGTGTGTGTGTGTGTGTGTGTGTGTGTGTGTGTGTGTGTGTGTGTGTGTGTGTGTGTGATATCATTCATAAGCCGCTTCTCGAACATATAAATAAAATACGAGAGAATAAATGTAGGTTGATTTTTTTGTAATCTTGTTATAGTCCCGCTTTTTTAATACTATCCGTTAAAACACACGGCTTTAGGAACGGTGAAAGGGGAAAAAGTAAGTAAATGAAAAGGCTGAGAAATTAATCCAGATTTGTTTCTCTTCACACTGACCACCTCATCAACGTTAAAAGCGGAAGAATATAAGGAAAAAAAAGACAGACTGATATGAATCCAACTCCTTATACTTCACCTCTTGCACCCTATATTTATAAGGTTTGTCTACTGTTAAGAGTAATTGAAAAATGATGTGCAAAGGCAATAGATTTATAGAGGGAAGAATAACTAGTGGATAAAAATAATATAAAGGAAGTGAACAGTAGATGCAAAATAAATAAGCAGATGAATATAGAGTGATCGTAAAAAGTGGATAGAAAATATTGTTGATTAAAGTATTATTATGAGAGAATATTTTAATTAACGATTAGAAAAGAAATTATATATATAGCGCAATACAGTTGACAGAATGACGAGATAAAAGATAAATTAATTCGTAAAGGAAACGGTTTGAATTTTAATGAAGGAGGGAGAAAAAAAATAAGGTTGATTAATCAGAGAAATGGAAGGGAAGCAGATGAATAAAAGAATAGAGAATCGTAAAGAGAAAAAGGAAATTAGGTCAATAAAATATGCAAGTTGAAGGAAATGGATAAGGAAACAGAAACAAGAGAATAAAGATAGAAATGAAGAAGGGGTAGAGAAATAAGTTTAGCTGCGGTTAAGAAAAAAAATGGAAAAAGGTGAAATTAGATAAGAGAAGAGAAGGAGGAAGACAAGGAGGAATGGAGGACGAAGAAGAGGTGGAGGAGGAGGAGGAGGAGGAGGAGGAGGAGGAGGGGAAATGCGTGTGTTGTGTAGTAGAAGGATAAAAAAAAACTTTGCTGAAGGGTCTTGGATGACGTCAAACTAACCCCCTCCCTCACCTCCCCTTTCTCTCTCCCTCTCCTCCCCACTCATCCCTCCCCTCTCTCTCTCCCCCTAGTCTCCGTTCTCCCCCCTTCCCCTACTCCGTCGACCCCTAACCCGTCTCAACCCTGCCTAATCCATCCCAACTCTTTCCTAATCCCTTCCCCTGCACCCCTTCCCCCTCCGTCCCCTCTCTGTCCTCCCTCCACCCCAAGGCTTCTCCCTGACCCATATTGTCTCTACTCAAACTCTCCCAAACTCCGTCTCTCCTTCGTCCTGAGTCCTTCCTCCTCCTTCCGTCCTCCTTCCCCCTGCTCCCTCTATCATCGTCCTCCTTTCTTCCTCCTCCAGTCCTCTCAAGGTGATCTGCGGTAATATATTTTTACTCTAGTATTGCCTGTTTTAAATGCGTTGAATGTGTGTTAATTTTTTCATAACCAGTTTTTCTCTTCTGCCTCCCAGTGAATGTTTTTTTGGCTACGGTAATGGAAGAAAGAAAAGAAAAGAAATACCGTCAATATCCTGAGCTTGCAGAGAAAATATGAGCTGCATAAAAGAAATTCGCTTCATGTTTATATTTGGCTTGGCACTTGTTAATAAAATGCCAAACAATAGTGCTGAGATTAAATTACACGATCGAATGAAAATTAATACACTAAATTAGGTGACTTGGACTACGTTTCCCATCCTTCATTAGCAGGCTTGGATGGCAGGCCTTTCTAACACCAGCAGCAACGACGGGTAACTTGTCTCTCCATACTATTTTTGTTTATTGTTTATGGTTGATCAGGTTAATTATAAGGTGCGTTACTCTGGTCATTGTTAATATATAGGTTAATTAGATGACCCACACCTCTGATAATATAAGTAATGGCGGGTAACTTCTCTCCATTGTTGTTGTTTTTTCCTTTATTAGTTATGGTTCAACAAGTGCACCAGAAAGCTATTTACTCACCCTAAAAGGAGCAGCAAATAGATAAATGAGTATAGTAATTTCGTCACTCTTGTCAGTATAGAAAGACCAGTTAATGACCTAGTATACTCTTTAATGCGTCCTTGTTTGAATTATCTTGCGTCGTCTTTGTCTGTCTGTTTAATTATTGCTTTCCTGCTTTCGTATTGTTGTTCTCTTTGGGCAGGATTCGCTTCTTGTGTTTCGTTATGTGCTATTTGCTTTTCTTCCTTTCTCCCGTCTCGCTGGCTTTGTATCATCAGGCGGGTTTTGCTATTCCCTCAAGGTTTATACCAGCAGGAGCGTCTGTCTGTATGTCTGTCTGTCTGTAAAGGAGGCAGCTCAAGGGCAAAATAAATAAAGCAAAAAGCCCACTAACCACAGCTCCTAGAAAAAAAATAGAAATGAATGTCTGTCTGTCTGTCTATCCGTCTGTTTGTCTGTTGTTTCCTTCTTGCATCATCTGAAAGATATATTATGTGTGTGTCTGCGTCTGAGAAAGGGCAAAGTAAGGCTCAGTAAGGCTCAGTAAGACCAAACAAATGAATCGGCTTTGTGTTTACGAAAGGCATTTGTTATTTTATTTCTATTTTAGGCCAAATTAGTGTGAGTGGAAGGAAGATCTTCTTACCTCCGGGGCATTTGTCGGCAGCATTCACGTAATACACCCTTTTTTAGACGAGGGAGAAGAGAGATTGAGGAGAACGGAGAGAAGAAATAGAGAAAGACGAGAGAGTAGAGAAGAAAGGTGGGTGGGAAGAGATGGATGAGAGAGGAAGAGAAATGGATGAGAAAGTAAAGCTGAGAGATGGAGAAAAGAGAGAGAAGAGAAGAGAGACCGATGTGAGATGAAAGAAGAGATATAGAAAAGAGAGGAGAGAGATGAAGGTGAGGCGAGACAGCCCCCCCCCCAAGAACCAGGTACACGTCATATCTCTCTTTTTATCTATTTTTTCCTGTGAGCAAATATGAAGAGAAGATATATAAACATTTTTCCAACTGGCCGTGCTGATTCATTACCCGGGAATTATATGCAACGGCGAAAATATATGCGGCGCCATGAAACTTATTATTATTATTATTATTATTAGCAAACGTATTATCGTGGAAAACGAAAACAAAACAAATGCGACGATTGAGCGTGTGCAAATTTTGGGGGATATTTTTTTTTTTTTAATATAACAGATGGAGGTGGACATTCATATGCTTTGGATGAATGTTCATTTTCTTCATAACTTTCTTTTCTCCTGTGCTTTCTCATGGTGGTAAAAAAAAAACCTCGGTAATATGAGACAGGCAAAAATACGGCAATAAAAAATAAATGAAAAAGTCCCGCCAATATCCTGTGCGTGCAAAGAAAATGGGAGTTGTCTTACATATAAATGCCAACCGTAGGGCGAAGTAGGTCTCGGTGCTCCCTTATGGAAAGTTTAATAGTTGCATTGAGAGAGACGCTAGAGTAGAGAAGAAAGGTGGATGAGAAGAGATGGATGAGAGACGATCGAAGAGAAATGGATGAGAGAGGAGAGAAGAGATGGATGGGAGAGAAGAGAAGAGATGGATGAGAGAAGAGAATAGATGGATGAGAGAGAAGGGAAGAGAAATGGATGAGCGAGGAGAAAAGAGAAATGGATGAGGAAGGAAATAGCAGAGAGATGGGAAGAAAGTACACGATCAAAGATAAAATAAATTCACTAAACAAACTTCCTTCTACTAAAGACTTCCTGGCCACGTCTTTCTTCATTCACAAACAGGGTCATTAATAACCAAAGAAACAATCAAAGACATATTTTTCTGCTCCATTTGATGATTAAGAGCAATTATTTTAAGTGACGCATCTTCACCTAAGTAATTAATCACTTTCGCATTTACCTGACAAGACCACTCAATTAATAACGAGAGAAATTACTAAGGGCGTTCCAGCTAGTAAGTTTTCTTTGTCATTCTGCTTATTGATGAGGTCGTGGCTGTGTGGTTAGCGTGCCGTCGCCAAGACTAGTCAGACACACACACACACACACACACACACACACACACACACACACACACACACACACACACACACGCACACAAGACCCCACCCCACCCCATCCTATGCCTGCCTCAAAGAACCCCCCATCCACCACCACCACGCCCCCATCCCTCCCCATCACCACCACCTCACACAAAAGAAGAAGAATGAGGTAAAGGACAACAGCAGTAACAAAAGCAAGGACACGCTCATCAAAAGAGCCTCGAAAAAAGAATAACACATAATAATAAGCTGAATGAAATCCTGTATAACCAATGGCAAGTAATTAAAGGGAGGCCGCCCTGAATCCGGCATATCTCTCTCTCTCTCCATTCAGGGACGGCAAATCAATAGGAGGCAACAAAAAGATTACTTGATTAGCGGACCGATGCAGGGGGAACAGAGGAAGGGAGAGGAGCAGGCAGGGAGGCAGGCAGAGAGAGAGACAGGTAGATAGGAAGGCAGGTAGATGGGTAGATATATTGGTAGGTAGGTGAGGTGATTGTGGTGGTACTAGTGGTGGTGGTGGTAGTGGTGGTGATGTTAGTGATGGTGATATGGAAAAAGTATATTGAGAGAGAGAGAGAGAGAGAGAGAGAGAGAGAGAGAGAGAGAGAGAGAGAGAGAGAGAGAGAGAGAGAGAGAGAGAGAGAGAGAGAGAGAGAGAGAGAGAGAGAGAGAGAGAGAGAGAGAGAGAGAGAGAGAGAGAGAGAGAGAGAGAGAGAGAGAGAGAGAGAGAGAGAGAGAGAGAGAGAGAGAGAGAGAGAGAGAGAGAGAGAGAGAGAGAGAGAGAGAGAGAGAGAGAGAGAGAGATGTATGGGTATTCTATGAGTGACAAATTTATTACGCACTCACAGGCAAACACAGGCGCAGTTGAAACAGATTGCCAAGCGGAAAAAAAACATATAACATTCGTGTGTATAGAAATAGAATAAAAAAAAGCAACTGATTGATCTGTATGTTTAAGTTCCGAGTATTAATGACTTTTTACAAATAGCTACCGTGCCCGTTATATAGATCCATGCGTACATACATACATACATACATACACACAATACGACCAATCGGAAACAAACAAAAATACAAAGAAAAATATTGCGAGGAAACGTCCGCTGCGTGTTTTTTTTTTTTTTTTTTGTGTGTGTGTCCTTGACTCTTGCAATTAGCTTAACGTAATAAAACTCATAAACTTTGCTAAACTTGGCCGACTTTTTAGCCTTGAAGTTAGTAATGACGGCGGTAGTGTTTGCTGGGATCACGTCAGCGAGTATTATAAGATATTTGGTGATTCTCATATGCATTCTCGTTTATTTTCAAGATTTTTTCCTTCTTATCATTAATATTACCTTTTTGATACTTTCTACTACTATTACAATTACTACTTCTTCTTTTGTTATGACTCTTTTCACACTAGTTCATATAGGGTCAGTGTTTGGGGTCGTGGGTTAGTGTTGAAGATTGGATCCCCTTTCCTGGCGTTAAGCGGAGACACTGGGGCTCGAACCTCCTTTCCTGATATTTGTTACGACTCTTGCAATTACGTATGCTTCTTGTGTTCTGACTCTGTGCACACTCGTTCAGATCGGGTCAGTGTGTGGGGTCGGGTTAGTTCGGTATTCTCAGACCTCCACCTCCCACATCACCTATTTCCAGAGGCAGAAAAGGAGATCAATCGGGTTCTCATGGGTGTTGTTTCACGTTCATGGTAGAGAAGAAGCGTCAAACCGGTCAGACTACCACCAGGGTCATTAAACTACCCAATTGAAATGCCCCAAAATGCCTAAGAAAGCCTTGTTAACCCAGTGACCTGGATTTCCTACAAGAAGACCTCACCAAGCTACAGGAATGGAGCAAAAAGTGGCTGCTATAATTCAATGAAGAAAAATGTAAAGGCATGCATCTTGGGAGGGGAATTTCAGCATACCAATACCACATGGGAAACACTCCACTATCTACCACAGACCCAGAGAAAGGCCTGGGACTGAATTTTACCAGGCTACCAGTGAAGGGGAAATACGTGACAATCGCAGCGGACGGGTTAAGAATACGACCCTTAGTGTTGAAGATCGGATCCCCTTCGTGGCGTTACGCGGAGAATCTGGGGCTCGAACCTCCTCTCCTTGGCTCTTAACACCTTAATCGACTAGTCCACAGCCCTCCCCACTCTTCAACCACTACTACAACTAAAAATAAAAATAATTGACTGTATTAACTTTACAATAAGAGGATTTAAGCTCAGTAACAGGAAGATAGTGTAAGTATCGCTCACCTATCCTCAGTAATTGGAAATGTTGGCGAATAAAAGTGATAGATGTAGCCTTGATTTGTGGCAGGAACGGAATAGAAGCAATCATGGTCTTCTGCGGGCACCAGCAAAGAGAAATGCCCGGATGCAGGCTTTATTTTTTTTTACAGCGAAGGAGACAGCACAAGGGCACAGAAAAAGGAAACAACAGTAAAAAAAGCCCGCTACTCGCTCGTTGGCATTTAAATATAAAGTAAGGCACCCTTCCCCACCCTTCTACACACGCATAACTTCATTTTTTAACAGAATTCAATAATTGTTTTGGCTATATATATATTTTATCACCAATCTATTTATCTTTCCACTCCTCTACTCACCCGTTATCACTTCGTATTTTTTCCACAATTTCTATTAGTTCATATTTCTTTTACAGTCTATATTTGCTATTCGTTTAAGCTATCTTCATTCTCATCCTTCTTGCCCCTTTTTGTAATTCATCTTTTTATATTCACCCAAATATTGCTTCTTTTTTTAAGCTATTTTTCACTCTCAACCTGTCTTTCTCTACCTCTTTTATTCTCATCCTTCTTGCCCCTTTTTGTAATTCATCTTTGACTCACCCTAATTTTGCTTCTTTTTTAAGCTTTTGTTCACTCTCCACCTATCTTTCTCCACCTCTTTTTTTTATCTATTTCATCTTTCTCATATACCCTGCGTGCGTTCCTTTTTCAGCTTTCAACTCTTCATTTTTCCCTTTCCGCCTTTTTATACTTCATCCTTTTCCCATCCGCTTTTATCCTGCTCCTTTTTTTTAAACTTCATTCCATTCGTCACATCCTCTCGGACTTTTTCTTGTAGTTCATCCTTTTTTTTCTTTTCTTCCTTAACAGTGCATCCTTTTTTTTCAGCCATCAAGAACTCTCCTTTTACATTTTTTACCATTTTTGGAACTTAATCTTTCTCATCCAACCTAATTTTAATCTTTCTCATCCAACCTAATTTTAGTCTTTCTCATCTAACCTAATTTTAATCTTTCTCATCCAACCTAAATTTGCTTCTTCTCTCAGCTATCAAATATTCTTCACCTGTCTTTCTCTGCCTATTTTTGTTGCTAATATTTTCTCCTCCACTCTTACCTGTGTTTTCTTCCCTTTTCACCACTCATCAATTCTCCACTTATCTTTTCTGCCTCCTTTTCCTAACTGTATACACAAAGTCCGACACATATTGGTCCGGAACGCGCTAACTCGCTCACCTCACATTGCCTACGATCATGCAATTGACTTACATAGTGAACATTAATCTATGCGGAAACATGCGATCTCATAACGTTTCAATTGGCATCACTTACACGCTTTCCCATATCCGTTCATCGGCCTTTCTTTTTCCACATGTAGCAGCGAATGACTATCGATGTATTTTTGTGTGAAGCCCAAAACATGCATAATAAACAAATACCATTAACCGTGAATTAAATGAATGGAGAATAATGCGGGATGAATTGTCGAAATAAATGGATGACAATTTGTGGTGATTAATATTTTTTGTGTGTGGTGGGCAACAAAAGAGTGTTTTAGGCAATTACAATTAGTGGCATATTTTTAGCGCCGAGTGTCGAAATGCAGCGCGAATGTGGGAGGCGGTAATGAGTAAATATAAAGGTTGATGGGTTGATGAATACGTGCATGCGACCCTGAAAGTAAAATGTAAAGTGTAAAAATGTCACGAAATGAATTAACAGCTGGATTTTTTTTACAACAATGTAGTGATGTGATTGGAAGCGGCGATGGTAAATAAATGGGTTGATGAGTAAATGAATGCATGGAAACGAAACTGAATGATGGGAAAATGTCAAGAAAAGGAGATAATAAGATAGATTTTTTACAGCAATGCAACGGTAATGTGAAGCGTTTATGAGTAAATAAATAGGTTGATGGATTGATGAATTCGTGCATGCGACCTTGAAAGTAAAATGTAAAGTGTGAAAATGTCAAGAAAAGAAATTAACAGCTGGATTTGTTTTTACAGCAATGTGGTGATGTGATTGGAAGCGGCGATGGGTAAATAAATAGGTTGATGAGTAGATGAATGCATGGAAACGAAACTGAATGATGGGAAAGTGTCAAGAAAAGAGAGATAATAGGTAAATAGATAGATATTTTTTACAGCAATGCAACGAAAATGTGGGAAGCAGCGATAAGTAAATAAATTGATTGACGGGTAGATGATTGCGTAGAAACTGACCCTGAAAGTAAAAAGTAAATTGTAAAAGTGTAACGAAGAAAAGACAATAGGTTAATAGATTTTTTTTACAGCAATGGAACGGGGCTGAGGGAAGCAGCGAAATGTGGGTATATTGGTTGACGGTTGGATTAATGCATGGATACGTGGATGATTGATTGTTTAAGTGTCACGGAGAGAAGATAACAAATAGATAGACTAATTTACAGCAATGGAAGCAGTTCAAGGGCAACAAAAAAAAAACAGGAAACAAAAAAAAAGATACCGTTAAGCACTGTTCCAGCCAATAGATGAATAGATAGATAGATAGATAAACAGGGATAGACAGACACAAACAGAGAGAGAAACACAAACACACACAAGAAAGGAAGGGATTCACAATTTACCTATATTGTTTAAAGGGTAGGATATATATTATTTGAAGATGATATTAATTGCGAAGATATTATGGGTACGAAGCTTGATCTATTGGGACGAAACAATCCTCTTCAGACAGCAACCCCCTTCCTCCACTCCCCCCCCCCCCCCCAGTCTCATAATCAAAACAACTCTGCCAAAAGACAACTCTTCCTTCCCCCTTCCTCCCCCCCCCCAAAAAAAAAAATCAAACATTCACACATAAACACTCATCAAAAGTGCTTAATTGGATGTAAAGTTTGTCCGAAAAGAATTGCGCTGCAGCATCCAATTCTGGTTATAATGGTTTGTGTGTGTGTGTGTGTGTGTGTGTGTGTGTGTGTGTGTGTGTGTGTGTGTGTGTGTGTGTGTGTTAGTGTGTGTGCATGGTGAAGGGTTAGAGGGCTTGAGGATGAGAGGAAGAGAGGAAGAGAAAGGCCTAACATACATTAAAGGGGAAGGAAGGAAGGAGGAAAGAGAAGGTAAATGGAATGGAAGGAAGGAAGAGAAATGGAAGGGAAGGTGAGGGAAAGAGAAGGTAAATGGAAAGGAAGGGAAGGAAGAGAAATGGAAGGAAGGGAAGAGAAGGGAATGGAAGGAAGGAGGGAAAGAGAAGGTAAATGGAAAGGAAGGGAAGGAAGAGAAATGGAAGGAAGGGAAGGAAAGGGAAGGTGAGGGAAAGAGAAGGAAATGGAAAGGAAAGGAAGGAAGAGAAATGAAGGAAGGAAGGAAAGGGAAAAGGAGGGAAAGAGAAGGAAATGGAAAGGAAGGAAGAGAAGAGAAATGGAAGGAAGGAATGGAAAGGAATGGAGGGAAAGAAGGGAAATGGAAAGGAAGGAAGGAAGAGAATGAAGGAAGGAAGGAAAGGAAGGTGAGGAAAGATAAGCCTCAGAAATGGAAAGGAAGGGAAGGGAAGAGAAATGGAAGGAAGGAAGGAAAGGGAAGGGAGGGAAAGATAAGGAAAGGAAGGGAAGAGAAATGGAAGAAGGAAGGAAAGGAAGGAGAGAGGAGGAAAAAAAGGGAAGAGAAGATAAATGGAATGAAGGAAGGGAAAGGAAAGGAAGGGAAGGAGGGAAAGGAAGGGAAGGAAGGAAGGGAAAGGACAGGAAGGGAAGGGGCGGGAAGGGAAGGGAAGGAAAGGAGGAGAGGGAGGGGAGGGGAAGGGAAGGGAAAATGCTTGGTGATCAGAATGAACGATTGGCTGATGTATGTATTGCCATCTTTTGTGAGACAGGCACTTTGTGTATGTGTGTGTGTGTGTGTGTGTGTGTGTGTGTGTGTGTGTGTGTGTGTGTGTGTGTGTGTTTTGAACGTGTATATTTTCGCTATCAAACAATGCTGGTTTTGAACGTGTATATTTTCGCTATCAAACAATGCTGGTTTTGAACGTGTATATTTTCGCTATCAAACAATGCTGGTTTTGAACGTGTATATTTTCGCTATCAAACAATGCTGGTTTTGAACGTGTATATTTTCGCTATCAAACAATGCTGGTTTTGAACGTGTATATTTTCGCTATCAAACAATGCTGGTCCCATATACTCTATCGTTTCATCTGTTTGTATGTCAGTTTGTCTCTTTTTGTTCGTCTGTTTGACTTTAATCTCTTTGCACCTGTTTCATGTCATGTTTCTTTACCTTTCACGTTGTCACACTTTTTAATTATTCCTTTTTATTTTGCTTTTACTCTTTCTACTTCAATGTTTTTTTTTATCCATCACACACACACTCTCCTTCCATCTTATACTCTCTCTCTCCTCTTCTCTTCTCTCTCTCTCAGCTCTATTGGCCGTGGTTTGTAATAGCTTATCCACAGATGTCACCCTCACCAGTTGGAGCAGGAGGAAGAGGAGGAAGAGGAGAAGGGGAAAGAGGAGGAGGAGGGCGAGGTGGAAGAGGAGTAGAGAAGGCTGAGGAAGAAAATTAGAACGAGGACGAGAGAGAGAGAGAGAGAGAGAGAGAGAGAGAGAGAGAGAGAGAGAGAGAGAGAGAGAGAGAGAGAGAGAGAGAG